>NW_027204365.1:0-31262 GCF_024711535.1 Dipodomys merriami
AGCAATGGGAGGGAGGGAACAAATGAGAAAGAGGGAACAGCTGATGCTATGCAAAACAAAAGAAATGTACATACCACCCAATGTGGAAGAAATAACTGTATTGCAAAGCTCATAGAACTCATAAATGTTATAGACCATGATAGACAATTTGCTCCAGGAAAGATAGAATGTGTTTGTGAGTTTAACTGAGCATCACGATCCCACAATAGTTTGAAATTTGGGAAATTATGTAATCACTTAATCACAATAAAAAAACAAAAACAAAGGCTGAGCATCAGTTGTTCATGCCTATAATCTTAGCTACTCAGAAGCCTGAGATCTGAGGCTCATAGTTTGAAGCCAGCTGGGGCAGGAAAGTTCAGGAAACTTATTTCTGGTTAACCACCAGAAAGCATAAGTGGAGGTGTAACTCCAGTGTTAGAATTATAGTCTTGAGTGAAGAAGCAAAGGGAGAATGCCCTGGTCCTTGGTTCAAGTCCTATTTTAAAAAGTAAGAAAATAAAAGCATGCTATACTTCTCAGGCATTTGGAAATATCATTCATTCTCTAATGATGAGGTGGGGGCTGGATGACTTATGTCGAACTTGCCTAGGCCAAGGACAAAAATAGACTTGGTAATTATAAAAGGCTATTCATAACCTAGTTGTTAAGATTCTTAAAAAGAATTGAATCTGAAAACTCTTGTAACTAAATAAAAAAGAATATTTCTAGTTTAAAAAGCAGTGACATTAATCAAGATGTGTTGTATTCATAAACTGCTTTGAACAACTACTTAAAGATAATAATAATAATAATTAGTAGTAATAATAATAGTAAAAGGCCTAGGGGGAGACAGGCTTCCTGCAGCCTAAGAGGGTAAATTTTCTGGAACTACTGCCAGACACTTTTCCTTCTGTTTGTTCAAAATTGCAATGTGTGTTTTCTGAACATAATATACATATGATCATGAAGCCTGAAAAAAATTAACATGGCAAAAACTGCAATACTGAACCACAAAAATTGAAAATGCAATACTCATCAAAATCCCAACAATATTCTTCAATTCAGTAGAGAAAACAATTCAACTTTAGTATGGAACTACTAAATTACAGATGAAACAGAAGACTTAGAAATGAACTCATGGGCCTATATTCATCTTACACACACACACACACACACACACACACACACACACACACACACACACACACATAATGGAATTCTATTCACTCATCTGAAAAGATGACTTTTCACTAGTCTTAAGGAAAATGAAAGGTTGGGGAAAATGATACTAAGAGAAAAGAGAAAGGAATGCAGACTCCGAGCAATATAGGTTTCATGGATTCATTCATAGTAGCTAGAAGGTGCCCACAAATCTACAAGTAAACAAGACAGATTATTCCTCGTCCCAGATAGAATGACGTTTATCAAGAAACTAACAATAGTAAATGCTGGCATGGATGTAGCCAATTGGGAACTCTATTACACTGTTGGTGGGAAATTAAACTTGTTCAACCACTGTGGAATGCAGTACTGAGTTTCCTGAAAAGACTAAACAGAGATCTCTTTTAAGACTCAGTAATTCCCCTCATGGGCAGTAATCCAACAAGCTCACATGAAAGCTACCAGCATAACCATGTTCAGGGCCCAGGCCCAGAGTTTAAGGACTGGAAAAAATGTTACCATAGTTGTTTTTTTTTCCCCAAATATGAACCATTTGCCATAAGATACCAAAACATGCCGGGTGCTAGTGACTCAGGCCAGTAATCATAGCTACTCAGGGGACTAAGATCTGAGAATCACTGTTCAAAGCCAGCGTTGGCAGGAATGTCTGTGAGCCTTTCATCTCAAATAAACTGCTAGAAAACCGGACGTGGCACTGTGGCTCAAGCAGGAGAACACTCGCCTTGTCTTGTAGTTGACAACGACAGAGCCCAAGCCCAGAGTTCAAGTCGCATGATGGACAGAAAAAAAAAAAAAGATACCAAATCATTCTATTAGCAGTAGTTAGGTTAGGACTTAAATTTAGTGGGTGATAAAATGGCTTCTTTGTTGAATGATAGGAAAAGATGTAGGCAATCCAAGAAAAGGGAGATTTTTCGTTGTTGTTGGTCGAGGGGTTTGAAGTCTGGGCTTGGACACTGTCCCTGAGCTCTTCAACTCAAGGTGAGTGCTCTACTTCTTGAGCCACAATGCCACTTCTGGTTTTCTGGTGGTTAACTGGACATAAGAGTCTCACAGACTTTCCTGCCCAGGCTGGCTTTGAATAGCAGTCCTCAGATCTCAGCTTCCTGAGTAGCTAGGATTACAGATGTAAGCCACTGTCACCAGGCTAAAAATGGAGATTTTTTAGAAAAGAAAATCCACTTCTTCACCTGTGTCAAAACCTCAGATATCACTATTAGAACATTTCATCCTCAAGTCATTTTTTCAGATATCTGTTAATTTTCTCTTTTCCTTCATGTGGGAATACTGCGGTCAATATCATTTCAGCTGTGGTACTGGATCAATTGTATGGTAATTGCTAGCATCTAAATCAAGAACTGTTACAGGAAAAGAAATGAAACCCCCATTTGGAATAATTGTTTTCTCTTTTTATTACAAATCAGTGATTGATTACTTCCTAGTGTGATATTGGACGTCCAAACAGAGTGATGGCATTTTATTTCTCTTCAGCCTTCTCTCACATGTGGTCAAATATTTAAGAATACAAATATTTCCATTGATAATTCAATAGCTGACCTCTAAGAAAATGTGCATTTCTGGACTTTGCTCTCTTGTCCTTACATGTGCAGGGTTTCAATGATTTGTATGTTCTACAAGGAATTCTATTTTCCAATCTTTGTGTGACCAATTTTAGTCTCTCTGATCAGTCTTTCTGACTCTTTCTCTGGAGTCTCATTTCAGTCTGCCTCATAATATTAGTTATTAGCTAAATAATGTACAGAGGAGTCACATTTGCGTGAGCAAGGTAATGAGCAAGGTAAAAAAAAATGTTACCTCCTCCTTTATTTTTCCCCTACCATCCTTTCCCTCCCAGCTCCATAAGTACACAACCCTCCTCCCTTACCCCACCTAAATTGTAAAGTTCATTTTTCAACATAGTGTCTTGTGTATCTCATGGTTACAATGTGTCAACCTGTACCCCTATTTAAGCATTTTGTTTTCTTTCTTTCCCCTCCACAAATTAGAGGAGCGTATATAGAAGATGTAGGCGCACCAACTTCAAATACAGTGAAAACAGGAGTTATAGCAGGAGACAGGAACATATAAAGAAACAAAAAAATCACATCGCACATTATACGTATGTTAGAAACAATAGCAAGAAAGAAAAAACCACTTGTGTCCCTATCTTGGGGTTCATGTCCCTTAACATCATCCTATCTCGTCATATGCAGATAGCTTTTGACCTTTTCTTCTTAACCCAGACAAATATTAGTTATTGAAAATTAGGGAAACCATGGGACCAATGTTAATTTGGACGTGGCTTACTTCACTTAATATAAGTTTTTCCAAGACTTTCCAGTTACTAACAAATGGGGCAACGTTATTCTTTCTGATGGAGGCATAGAATTCCATTGTGTATATATACCACATTTTCTTGATCCATTCATCTGCTAAGGTATTGGGGTTGGTTCCATATATTAGCTATCTTAAAGAATGCAGCAATAAACATAGTTGTGCTGGTAGCTTTAGTATGGTCTTGTTTGTGATCATTTGGGTAAATGTCCCAAAGTGGGATTGCTGGGTCATAGGGGAGCTCTATGTGGAGTTTTTTGAGGAACCTCCATACTACTTTCCAAAGTGGTTGAACAAGTTTTGTACTCCCACCAAGAATGCAGTATGGTTTCCTGGTGGCCACATCCCCTCCAGCATCTGTTGTAAAAGTATGGAATGCTTCAGAAATTTGTCTGTCATCCTTGTACATGAGCCACGCTAATCTTCTCTGAAATGTTCCAATGTTTCTGCTATGCATTTCATTTTGTACTCCTGAACTTGGCGAGTGATTTTAGGTGTGTCTACAACAGTAGAATCAGCATAAATCAAGCCAGCATTTCTTCATTGAAGATACAAGGAAAGGACACAGGTTGCCACATTGTAACAATGAAATATACAAGACACTCTATGGGAGGGGTGAAGCGACATGTTGGGGAGGTATGAAGGGGCGGAATGGTAGGGGAAAGACAAAGGAGGGGGTAACAATGCTCAATAAGAAATGGACTAATTACCTTACTTACGTAACTGTAACCCCTCTGCACAGGGACTTTACAATAAAAATATAAATTGAAAAGATACAAGGAAAACTTCTGTACTTATAGGAAGTTGTATTTGTCACACAATATCAGCAAGGTATTGGTTTTAGGACCACAAGCATATTAAAATTTTGGATGCTCTAATTCTCTACATAAACACAGTATATTATTTCCATTAGAATCTGCCCACAACCTAGTGCAGGGTAATTGCTAAGAAAATTTTTACTACATTCTATGTTTGTAATGAAAAATAAAATTATATGCACTATTGACTGATACCATTTTTTTCAGATAATATATTTATTGTGAAAATATCGTACAGAGGGGATTTTATTACATGGGCAAGGTAATGAATATATATACATATATGTATATTCATATATATACATATATACATACATATATACATATACATATATATATAATGTTTTAAAATCAAAATATTTTACATCCTTTTTAAAAATTTTTTATCATGAAAATACCATACAGAGTTGTTACAATTACAGAGGAAAGGTAATGAGTACATTTTTATCAAGCATTATTGCTTCCCCCTTGGTTTCCCCTTCCCTTCATATCTTCCACCACCCCCCAGCCCCTCCCCGACCTGCCCAAAGTTGTAAAGTTCGAATTTCTGCATAACGACTTTTACATCTCATGGCTGCAATGGGTCCAGCGGTATCCCTATTTGCTTTTGCCCTTCCCATCCACAAACTATATCAATATCAAATACAATGAAAGCCGGGGTTATACCGTGGGGGAGGGACATAGAACACAAAAAAGCAATCATCTTTTGAATATGTTTGAAACAAATGCAAGAAGGAAAAAAATACGAATATCTATATTGGGGTTCATTTCACGTAAAATCAACTTATCTGACCTTTTCTGCTTGTTTCAGACATACACTAGTTATTGCAAATAAGGGAAACCATGGGACCTATGTTTCTTTGGGCCTGGCTTTCTTCACTTAATATACTTTTTTCCAAGTATTTCCAGTTCTTAACAAATGGGTCAATGTCATCCTTTCTGATGGAGGCATAGAATTAATTCCATTGTGTATATATACCACATTTTCTTAATCCATTCATCTGCGGAGGGGCATCTGGATTGGTTCCACATCATAGCTCTCTTAAAGAATGCTGCAATAAACAGTTATGTTGGTAGCTTTAGTATAGTCTTGTTTGTTACCATTTGGGTAAATGCCAAAAATTGGGATTGCTGGGTCATGGGGGAGATCAATGTGAAGTCATTAGAGGAACCTCCATACTTCAATAGATACAATCTATTCAACATCAAACAACTATGTACTAATGGGTTAAGAACAGAAAAGAAGAATTTTGCAAACGAGAAGTTATTAGGTTTAGAGAGAAATGTGGGGAAAAGTAGGATTAGAGGGATGTGGTAGGTAAAAAGAGAGTGTATTTGACCAAGTCCTAATTTCAGAGAGGGAAATAGCTTGGGCAGAATTATTTGAGAGACTTAAAAAAACAAGAGAAAATGGAAAAACAAAAATTTAAATACAAAAAGTGAAACACAAAAATTATGATTAAAAGTTCTTAAAATTATAAAGGTAGAAGGAGATAATACTACTTTTAAAGAATTTAAGCCTAAGAGGTTTTGAATTGAGTAATAAATTTCTGGGTTAAATATGTACACAGGGGAGATAAAGTCTAATAATCAATGACAGGTATGTATCTGAGGATGAGCAAAACAGCAACTCAGTCACCCAAAAAGAAGAAAGGGAAGAAAAAAATGAAAAAGAAAAAAAAAGAAGAGAAAAAGAAAAAAGAAAAAAATGACCAAAAACTCAGTAGAGATTAAAACACACACCGACACACACAGACACACAGACACACACAGACACACAGACACACACACACACACAGACACACACAGACACACACACACACACACACACACACACACACACACACATACCTAAAATAAAAATTATGCGAGGACAAAAAAGATTAATAGAAAACAATTTTTAAAATATAATTTTAAAACTTTTAAAAATTAAAAATTAAAAAAGGTATAAAAAAGAGTTCTTTGATTGGGGAGGGGGGGGGGCTGCGTGCATGGGAAGATCTTTTATCTTCCTTGTGTCCTAACGAATCTCTTTGTGGAGTCTCAGGTCTGCTTGTGGTTACTGTCTGGTCTGTCTTGATTGGTTACTTAAGTCAGTTTGTTTGAGCAGGCAGAAAAATGCTCTGTTTTACCCAGGATTTTGTGATCCTCCTCCTCGCTAGTTCAGTGGGAGAGAGATCTGCTTTGATTATCACAAAAGAAGGAGATGGCAAAGAAGGAGATGGCTGTTTCTTCTAGTTTGGAGATGGTGTGATGAGGCTAGGTTCTGGGTAGAGTTGAGGCCTTTCACCAAACAGTAGCTTTTCCCTGAGGGGATAGCTTCTGATATACTCACAAAGCCCAGCCTACAGCCATTCTCAGGGTTTATGTATACTGAATTTCAATTGTTTTTCTAGGCTGCTGTAGGGAGGGGCAGCCTCTGGCTCTGTTTACCCAGAAGAAAGCCACACCTGTAGGGGCCGAGGATCCTCTGTTTGGGCTTGGTGACTTTCCCTTGTGTGGAGCTACGCCTGGAATGTCAGGTCAGGTTCCTGTGACCTGCTAAATGACTCCAGTTTTCTTCCAAGGCCTGAGTTGTTGGTAGCTCCTCAGCCAGGCCTCTGTCAGTATCAAAAATGGAGATCTCTGCTGCTGGGGGTGGGGAGAGGTGGACTTCCCTCCTTTGCTTCCTGAGAAGGAGTGAGGATGTCAGGGTTCTACTCACGCTGGAGTGTTGGTTCCGTGGTCATCTTTAGTCTGTGATCTGCAGGATGAAGATATTTGCTCCTTGTCAGTTCTTGCTGGTGTTGAGTAGAATCCACTAGCTCTCTGGGTCTGGTGCCTTTGTCCCGGATTCTCTGTGTTTATGTAGTGTGGCTATGGCCGCCACCACCACCGCCTTGGCACAGCTGCAAGCAAGTGCTCAGGTCTGTCTCATTGACTCAATTTTTACTCTCTGGCCAAACTCTCTGTACAGTGATAGCACACTTGGTGTGATTCTCTAGGCTAAGACTGTTCACTAGAACACTAAACTGCTATCTATATGAAAAATTGACAACCTCCAGCTTCATTTCCACAGTCTTCATTCAACATTCATGAGTATATTTCTTATCAAGCATTGTTGCCTGCTCCTTTGTTTCCCCTTCGAATCCCTTCAAATCACCCTCCTTCCTAATCCACCTCCCAGCCAAAATTGTAAAGTTGATTTTTTGATGTAACATCTTGTGCATCTTATTGTTGCAATGGGTCCAGCTGTATCCCTATTTAAACAGTTTGTTTTTGCCTTAGCCCTCCACAAATTATATCAACCTCAAATACAATGAAAGCAGGGGTTTTACCGTGGGGGAAGGACATACAAAGCAACAAAGAAATCATCTCATAAGTATGCTAGAAACAATTGCAAGAAAGAAAAACCATTTGATTCCTTATCTTGGAGTTTATTTCGCCTACCATCAACTTATCTGACCTTTTCTGCTTGTGTCAGGCATACTAGTTTATGCAAATAAAGGAAACCATGGTACCTATGTTTGTTTGGGCACAGCTTACTTCACTTAATATAATTTTTCCAAGTCTTTCCATTTCTTAACAAATGGGCAATGCCATTCTTTCTGATGAAGGCATAGAATTCCATTGTGTATATATACCACATTTTCTTGGTCCATTCATCTATGGTGGGACATCTGGGTTGGTTCCAAATCTTAGAGCTATGGTAAACAATGCTGCAATAAACATAGCTTTGCTGGTACCATTAGTGTGCTCTTGTTTGTGATCATTTGGGTAAATGCCCAAAAGTGGGATTGGTGGGTCATAGGGGAGCACTATGTGGAGTCTTTTGAGGACCCTCCATACTACTATCCAAAGTGGCTGAACAAGTTTACACTCCCACCAACAATGCAGTAGGGTTCCCTTCTGACCACATCCCCTCTAGCATCTGTTGTTATTAGAGTTCTTCATTATAGCCATTCTAATTGGAGTGAGGTGGTATCACAATGTTGTTTGTCATTTCTCTTATGGTTAGGGAAGTTGAGCATTTCTTCATGTGTCTATTGGCCATCCTTCTTTCTTCTTCAGCAAAGTTCCTCTGTTAGTCTATAGCCCACTTATTTATTGGGCAGTTGTTTCTTTGACGATTTATTGTTGGGGCATTTAATTTTCTTAGTTCCAGGTATATTGTAGATATGAGACCCTTGTCCATTGTATGTTTAGTGAAGATCTTCTCCCAATCTGTGGGCTTTCTGGTGATCTTGCTAGCTATGTCCTTTTCCATGCAGAAGCTCTGCAATTCTATGCAATCCCATTTGTCCAACCTTTCTTTAATTTGTTGTGTTTCTGTGTCTCTTTTAAGAAAATTTTGGCCTGTGCCAAGGAGACCTAGGGTTTCACTTATTTCATCCTTTGAATTTTTTAGAGTGTCAGCTTTGACTCCGAGGTCTTTGATTGTGGAGCACATGGGCAGTAAATATGGTGCTGAGGGGGAGTTGTGTGGGAAGAGCCCAATTTGCTTTGCATTCCATGACTAACCATCCCGTGGAAGCTTAGGTGCATGATAAGGTTCCTCTTCCTCCCCTCCCATGCACACCTGGTCTTTTTTGCTTTAAAAAAGAGCTTGCTATGAGTTAATAAATGAATTTCCTGCTTCACTTGACTCACTGCTGTGTCTATTTGTCTCCCTGGCTAAGTGAGGCCACGGAACAGGGGAGCAGCCGCACTTACCTTTCCTTGGACCCCATCCGTCTTTTGTGGGATGGACAAAGACCCAACATCTGTCACCCAATGTGGGGCTTGAAAGGAAAAGATACCGGCAGAGGCTAAGCAGTCTCACAGGGTAAGTGAAACCCTTAGTATGGGTAATGCTATTTCACAGAAGTAAGAGGAAGAGGCAGCATTAGGCCTAGCAGGCATAAAGGAGGACTTGAGAAGTGAGAAGGAAAAGGAATGGGTAAAATTCATCCAAGAATGCACTGAAACATGCACAGTGGAAATCAAAATGAGGGTGAAAGTTACCCCCTCTGACTCAGGTTCCCCGGATGGTCCTAGGTCCCCACCCTATTTCCCCGATTGAGGGAGAGGTACAGCGTCCTACGCAACCTGTGAGAAGGACCTGCAAGACTCGGACCCCTACCAACCTTCCATGGAGGGGTTGAGGGGTGGGGAAGTAACCTAATTGGAGGCCTACCCTGGAAAGGAAGGGCCACCCAGGACCCCGGACCCTGGGCCACAGGATTTGCTTCCCCAAGTGTATCTGGTAAATCTGGCCCATGGAATGGTATCCATGGGAAGCTAAAGATCTTAAAGAGCTCCACAAGGCAGTGCCGGAGGATGGTCCAAACTCTCCTTGGGCCCAGACTTTATTACAGGACATTGCTTATCACCCATGTGTCCCCAAGGACTGGCTGGATGTGTCCAAAGCCTTCTTCACTTTCACTTGTTCTCAGTTTATTAAATGGTGAGCTTTCTTTAAGGAGGAATGCAGAGTGCGAGTGGAGAATAACTGGCAGGCTCAATCTGTGATACCTATTACTTATACCATGTTAAAAGGGATGGGGAATGGTACTCCACTGGCATCCAACATGCCGCAATACCTGGCCCATACCGTGATCAGGTGATGCAGGCAGGACTTGCCACATGGTTCAAACTGGATGATGGGCCCACTGAGTCCCTCATAGCAGGAGTTACACAAAAACCTGGTGAGCCTCTAGTTGAGTTTGTAGATGGAGTTGAACAGAGTATTAACCACAAGCTGCCAGCAGGGAACCTCCAAGATCATTTTGTAAAGCTGCTGGTCTGGGAAGAGATGAATGCAGACCACCACATGGCCTGCATGGGATTGAGAGAGTGTTTTCTGAGAAGATGGCTGGTGGCCTCACAGAATGTGGGAATGCAACAGCACCAGTCCCAATCATAAGCTTTAGCTTTACATGCTCAGACATCTGCAATGACTGTGGCTATTACTCAGGCACTGGCAGCCCAGGGCCAAGGAACCCCAAGACCATCGGGGAGAGGGACTTGTTTTAAATGTGGGCAGGAGAGGCACTTTAAGAGGGACTATTCACAACAATCCTCTGCCAACTGGCCCGAGGGGTCCTAACCTCCCCCTACACCCTGACCCAGGGGCACTAAGGGATACCATTGGAAAAAGAATTGTGGATCCAAGTTTGATTTAGATAGGAAGCCCTACCTGGGTGGAGTGGTGGCCATTGATAAAACCTAAACTTGTAGCCCTCCACCTTCTGGTGGAGATAAACCTTGGGTACATATGCCCTTCTATGAGTCCTTGGAACACACCCATATTTGTTATTCAAAAGGCCTCTGGGGCTAGGTGTGTGCTCCAAGATCTATGAAAGGTAAATGAAAGGATGGAGCTAGTAGGCATCCCTAAGAGGTATGCCCTGGACTCCTGCTATACCTTCACAATATACCTCGGTGTGATTGATATTAAAGATTGTTTTTTTCAATCCTCCTGCATCCGGATGACTGCAAAAAGTTTGCTTTCTCCATCCCTTCTCTTAAGTTTTCCCTGCCTGATTGGAGGTTTGAATGGATGGTGCTGCCAGAGGGAATGGCAAATAACCTGGCCTTTTGCCAACAATACTTGTCCACACTTCTAGGGCCTGTGTTGGGTTCAGATACCTCCCTTGTGTTTGCCTACCCGGATGATATAATCGTGGGGCACCAAGACCTAGGACAACTGGAGGGCCTTCTGGCCCAGGTTCACACCATATTAAGAAAGGGGGGCTTCACCATAGCACTCAATATGATTCAAAAGTTACCTCCTTTTAAGGTGCTCTGGTTCCACCTTACCTTGACTCAGGACAGTCTCCTTAAGCCTTTGCTGGATATTCCAACCTCTCTGACCTTAACCCAACTTCAGAGCCTTTTAGGGGAAATCAATTGGCTGTTGCCATGGGTGCCTGTCCCTAAAGATAGTGTGTGCCTTATATGCCCTACTAAAAGGCAGGATGCACCAAGAAGTTATTACAATTACAGACAGCCATTGGGCAATATTTTTGCAGTTCCAAAAAGCCCTGGATGAAGTTTTCCTGAAGAGGAATTCTATTTTTGAGCCCATTTCCCTTTGGTGGTTTGGAGGTGTTACATTGATTTCTGCAGTTTTAATTCAAAGGGGGGACCCATTAGAGTGGGTTCACACTCCCCTGGGGGCACACCTCAGGTATAATCTCAGGCAGATCAACTTGCAGATGCTATCGTCAAGGGAAGGACCCAAGCCCAAAGACATTATGGTCTTGAGCTTCACTCCAATGTTTTTCTTTTGGGGATGGCAGACATTGAGCAGCTCACTTAAGCCAATGCCTCATCTTGCTCTCTCCTTAGAGGGTTTCTAGGACAAATTGAGTCCCACCACAACTGGTTCCTTTGATTTTTTTAAAATAAGAGTTGTAATAGTTATGAAGGAGTATCATAGTAATTTTGAATTGCATTTCTCTAATGACTTCTGTTCCCAAAGCTTAAGCCAGCATAGAAGTAGCATTAAACACAACTTTGTAAACCCACTGGCGATTTTCATGGATTTTGGAATACATGTCTATTCAGAATTTGTGCCCAGTTTTAAGCAAGTTTCTTGTTAATCTCATCTTTAATCTCTCTATACAAAATCAATAATTAATTCAATGTAGTAGAAAAGAAAAAATTAAGTATCTCCTAAAAATTATCATTTTTCAATTACGTGACATTGCTTAAATCATTTTCTGTTTACACTTGAGATTATATAAATTAATTTATTTAGACCTTTTACAAGGTTATACGTATTTTATTTATTTTACATTGATTGATATTTCCAAAGCCTGTGTGTTTAATTTTCCTTGGTGTATTTCAGTATCATGTAGCTCATATTTCAGAGTGAAGAATAAATGGAAGGAAGCAAACAAAAAAATACAGTTCCTCTCATCTGATGAAGCCTCTACAAGAATGAGGAAAGAGTTCATCCTTCTAAGGAGCTACGATAGGATATCAAAAAGTTAATTCATTCTAATAGGTCTTCATTATCTTTACAATGTAGCGTAAATGATTTAAAACACAATATACTGCTCAGATACTTATATGTTTTATCAGGTTTGTATATTTTCATATGGATTTCACCTCAGTTGTAATTCCTTCATTATTCTGTCCCTGATATTTTTACACTATCAAGACATAAGATCACCAGTTTGATTTAGAGCATGAGAAATTATCCATCTGGCTTCCTTGGAAGCAGTGCATATTCAATTGATAACATTATTTCTGGTTGCTCATTACATGTAATGGTTTCTGTAATACATATCACATTCTACGTAGTATTTAAAAATCTGCTTTGTTAACAATATTATATGGATAAAATTGGGGGAATAAACTCTTCCATCTCAGAACATTTTTATATGTTTTTAGTTGTAAAAGTACTGTACAGAGGGGTCACAGTTACACACACACACACACACACACACACACACACACACACACACACACATTTTCTTGATCCATTCATGTACTGAGGGGCATCGGGTTGGTTCCATATCTTACCTATGGTAAATAATGCTGCAATAAACATAGTTGTGCTTGTAGTTTTAGTATGGTCTTGTTTCTGATCATTTGGGTGAATGCCCAAAAGAAGGATTGCTGCGTCATAGAGGATCTCTATGTGGAATCTTTTGAAGAACCTCCGTTCTGCTTTTCAAAGGGGTTGACAAGTTTACACTCTCACCAAGAATTCAGTAGTGTTTACTTCTGGCCACATTCCCTCCAGCGTCTGTCATTGTAAAAATATTGAACGCTTCAGGAATTTGTGTGTCATCCTTCGAAGGAGCTATGCTCATCATCTCTGTATCATTCCAGGTTTAGGGTATGTGCTGCCAAATTGAGCACAGAACTTTTTTTTATATATAAAGTGTAATTGATTTTCTTAAATTAGACACTTCAACAAAAAGTAAATGCAAAAGAATGGTCATGAAATATTTATTTCTTACATAAGCACATATTTAAGAAGAAACTCAAAATTGATATGTCAAAAACAAAGTAATTCCAAATATTTGTGGTTCAAGAGATGTGTAGAAGGAGGAGTTCAATTATTCTCTACAAGGCACCTGTCATAATGAACATTGCAGCAAGGGTTAAGGTTTTTAAAGTTCTAATGCTTTAAATGGGTTTAATTTTGGGAATTTGCTTAAATATGCCAAAATAGGGACTGTTTGGCAGGTCATAAAAATTTTCCATGAAGTAGTTAAGATTTATGGTAGCAGACATATATTACTAAGTATTTATATTTCAGAATTTATAGAAACTTTACTAATGAGAAGTTGCAAAGTCTTTGTTTAAAGAAGCAGAGTAAAGAGTTAAGAATTTGTTAACTACAATTTAGAGCTTCCTTACTTTATATGTTAGCGAGCAACAAGTGAAGATATAAGCCATATACAAATGACGAGATGAGCCATAAATAGTCATCTTAGTGGGTAACTTTAAAGACTACTCATAGCCTATAAAACTCTTGTTGAACATCATAATCTTAGCCAGTTTTAAATGTACAGGAATATGAGAATATAGTAAAATCTAATATGTAGTACACTTCAAATACTGGAAACACGTAACTGATTTATTTTTCATTTTATTAATCATGAATATTTAATTGTTGTTTTTATTTATTTGTAGCATTGTTTTCCTTGTAGTAATATAATACAAAGTTTTGTAAATTGTCTTTTGGAGGTACTTTGAGAAAGTTACTGGGATGGTCAACCATTTTTATAGGTGCATGTGAGTTTACAAATAGCAAATTTAAGAACAAAATATTGATTAAAAATTTTATCAAGTAGAATCTGAATCAGGAGTGTTGATAAATGTCCACACCTAAAATCTTAGCCCTAGGGTGAAGCAGACGTATTACAGAGTTGAGGCTACAAAAATGAGAGACTGTATTTTGTTTTGTTTCTGTTTTTGTTGGTCATGAGGTTTGAAATCTAGAGCATGTGTGCTGTCCCTCAGCTACTCAGCTCAAGGCTAGCGTTACCACTTTTGTCACAGCACCACTTCCATCTTTTTCTGATATGTGGTACAGAGGAATCAAACTCAGGGCCTCATGCATGCAAGACAAGCACTATACCATTGAGCCACTTTCCCAGTTCCTGAGAAACTGTGTTTTAAAAAATCATCTAAAGAACATTTGTTTTATCTTTGGGTTATATATTGAAATATATGAATATCTTTTTATATTTTTGTGAATTATCATACTACTAAATTTATATTAACTTCAGCCACTTTATTATTCTCAAAGTCATGAAATATCTCTGAGAGATTGCATCTGTGAAAATTGTTTTTGCAGTTATAATTTCTTGAGTAATTTTTAGTTTTTTATCAAAAGCACTTTATATTTTATGTTGGTGGGTTATTGTACATTAAATACCTTCAAATGTACATGTAGAATCTAAAAATAGCTGTATGAATATTCTCATACAGCTCTTATTTATCTGTTATGCACTTTCAGTATTATGATATTTCTCTCTATCTTTCACTCTATCTCATTCACTTGCTTTCTCGTTCATGCTCCATGTCTGCTACGTAGCATTTCTGCTGGTGTACTATTATCTTTCAGGATCCACTGGTTTTGGGAGAACATGATAGGGACCATCAGTTACAATGGCATTCTTTAAGAGTTATAGCAGTGATGTGATATTATTCTTTGCAATGCTAAATGGCAAAACAACAGATCTAAAAATTCCTTTTCACTTTTACTATTATTATAAATTTTATCTCATAGGAATCATGGGGATGGATAAGATACTTTATCCTTTTACCTAAAAGATATTTTTTCTTTTATAAATAACCCATTTCTTTTATTATCAGTAAGTAAATACATGTAATGAAAATAAAGCTATCCTATGGATAGATTTTCATCCCTGTTCACAGGGATGAAAAACAAAGTAGTGGCAAAAGTGAGTACAAAGGATAACCATCATAGAGCAAAGATCCTCAGAGCAGTTTATCATGTACACTTTGTGTGAATGACAATGTGCAGGAACTATAGATTAAATCACTGAACAGCTGATATATACGCACATATATTATGTATGTATATTTTTTATATTTGCATATATGTGTGTATATGCCCTTATATATGTACACATGTATGCTCCTATACACATGAATACACACATACATACACACATGTATACCTGGAGAAAGACACATAGTTACAGCCAACAAAAGTTTCACTACTTGATGAATATGCCTTAGATGGAATGCTTGGAACCAAATATGTTGAAGATGCATTTTTCTCTAGAAGTATTTTTACCACTCCTCTTATCTCTTAAAACTGATAGGTTTTGACAGATTCGACTTGCAAAATGCAGTACAAGTGATAGCAAGCCACTTGGAAATCTCATTAAGTAATGGTCATAAGGTGTCTCCCTGTTTCCCACAGAATGCTTGCTCTTGTAGACATTCTCAACAACCAAAGTAGCTGGAGAATACTCTGGTAAAGAATAACGTTATAAGGCTTTAAATGGCATCCTTCTTTGAGCTATTTTCCAACAGCTTGCATCAATTCCTAAGCAGATGAGTGAGTCCTCAGAAGACTGGAGCTCATGTCATTATTTAACCAACCCATTTGAAAAGTCCTATGTGAGAAATGCTGACTGAGGTCTTGCTGATTTATTGGTCAAGAAAATAAGAAAGAAAACTGCCACACGTACTCCGGTGGAGTCTGCTTAGCATGGGAAACCTGCTTTCAGATCTGAGAATTGGGCTTCAAAGAGGCCTACCTCCTGAAAAGGCTGGCAAGCCCCTGGGAAAGATGTGTTCCTGTTTTTCTTTTCTTTGCTGTATAGGAGTGCCTATTAATATTTTACTGTTCCTGCTGCTTGTTCTACTTACTCATGCTCAACGTTCCTTTATTCAAGGCTCTTTCTTGGAAGTGTTGACGACTCCAACATCTGATGAGTGTCCTGAGAACATGACTAACTCACCAGAGTTAAGTGCTACCCTAAAAGCCCCTCTTATGGATGCTATTAGACAAGTCATATGGAAATATAAATGTATTGGGGGTTTCATGACGTCACTTCAGCAGAAGGAATTGTTTGTAAGAGATTTACAAGAAGCTGTAGGCACGGCTAGAGCAGAAAGAGTGTATGGCTATTGGAGACTTCCCTTTAATCCTAAAGCATATACAATAGATGCAGGGAGCCGGGGCGAACGCCATTACAAGGCGCCGCCCACTCCCTTGCAGCTTTGAGGTCCATATTAGACAGTGCTTGGCGGGACGGTGGGTCCTGGGCTTTGCGCGTGCGCGAGCCACGTAGAGTCCCCAGCCAATCCCGTGGCACCTGGTGACGGTGAAAGGCAGATGACCAATGATAGAAAGACCCGTGTTCCTATTCCCTATATAAGCGGCCATGTTTTGGGTGCAAGCTCTCTCGCGCTCAAGCTCTCCCATCAATTGAAAGGCTCTCCAATAAAGCGTGATCTGAGAAGACTCCTGGTGTGGTGGTCTTTTTTTCTCGCTGGCCGAGAAGGCGTTCGCCGCAAGTGGTGCCAAAACCCGGGACCAGCGCGAGAGGCCGAACAGGAGCCAGAACTCAAAACGCGGAGAGGGGACGTCGGTAAGTATCCCCCGGTATGCTGTTCACTGTAGATTTAGATATTTATTGTTTGCTTGCATTGCTTCTTCCCTTGTGGCTTGTCTTTTTGATGATGCGCACTTGCCTCGAGGAGGTAGGGTTTGATTTAATCCAGGAAGGATGCAAAGTACTAACATGGCATCAGGATAGTCTATCAGAGTCAGCATCCAGTAAAAGGGAGGAAAATAGACCTAAAAGAAAAAGGGAAAAAAGACAAAAGGATCCTAAAGAATTAAAGCAGGAGGGACTGCAGCCCTCACAAAAGGAGAAGGGTCTTAGGGAAGAGGGGGTCTCAAGGAGACCCCTATGCCCTTCTTTAAAAGCAAACCGGTTCTCAGCCCTACATGTGGAAGGGCGGGACCAAGAATGCAGTGATCTTGTGAGTGACTCAGAGGAAGAAATGTTAGAGGAGGAGGGAGAGCAGCTCGATCCAGCTGATAGTGAAGACTTAGAAGAGGCTGAGTCTTGAGTATGAGGCAGACAGATATGGGGGGTGGTGCCCCCTAGGGGTGGGAGTACCGCAGCAGCCAGGAAGAGGAAACGGAGCTGGCCCTCACCCGTCGACCCCCCTGCCGTGCCCGCCGACGGTGCACAGTCACTTTATAAAAGGAAGCACCTGGTCGCAGTTAGCAGCCGCTTTTCCAGTTTTTGAAAATCCAATTACTAATGAAAGAAATTTTGAGCCGGTTTCCTACTTCCAGCTTAAGGATTTAGTTGAGGCAGTCCAGACTTATGGAGTGACGGCTAATTATACCACTGCCCTGCTCCGAAGACTGACCGTCAATGCTATGACGCCCACGGACTGGTTTGAGGTAGCCCGTACCTGTCTCAATCATGGGCAGTTCCTCGATTTCCGGTCTATTGTTCAAGACAAGGCTCAAGCCCAATACAGACAAAATGTCCATGACGGGTACCCGGACTGGGCCGTAGATATGCTTCTCGGGCAGGGACCCTACACGGTAGACCAGACAGGATATCCCTTTGAAGTATACCGCCAGGTAAACGAGATCTTTTACAAGTCCTGGCGGGCCCTCCCAAACAAGGGAGAGATGGCTGGCAATCTAACAAAAATCATGCAGGCCCCTAATGAGCCATTTTCTGATTTTGTTGCCCGTATGCTAGAGACAGCCGAGCGGGTGTTAGGAAATCTGGAAACAGCCATGCCATTTGTACAGCAAATCATTTTTGAACAAAGCACCAAGGAATGTCAGAGGGCAATTACCCCAGTAAGAATTCAAAGCCTAGAAACTTGGTTAAAAGCCTGCAGAGAAGTAGGTGGCCCCCTGACCAATGCGGGGCTGGCGGCTGCTGTCTTTTCGGCTGCCGGGGCCACAAAAGATAGTAAAGGGAAAGGGTGTTTCCGGTGTGGTCAGTTGGGACATTTTAGACAACAGTGCCCACAAAATGGTGGTCCTGCGCAAAACATACCCATGCAGCCAAGGACTCCAGCAGTGTGTCCTCGTTGTAAAAAGGGAAAGCATTGGGTCAACGAGTGCAGGTCAGTTAGAGACATCAATGGACATTTTATCCCCCAAATTACTCAAAACACTGATTCTGAACCAGAGCCAAAAAACGGGAAGGAGGGTCCTCGTCCCCAGGGCCCGAAAATTTATGGGGCATTTCAGACTCTGGGTCCCGGACAGCACCCGCAACAACCTCCCAGCCAAAGAGAACAACCTCAGGCTCCGCAGGGTTGGACCTCTGTGCCACCTCCGGACGGGTATTAACACAGCAGATGGGTGTACAGATTGTGGAGACAGACATGAGAGGACCCCTAGATGAAGGCACTGTAGGAATAGTTTTAGGACGCTCCTCCTCCACAATGAGAGGATTAATAATTTTCCCGGGAGTGATTGACCCTGACTATACGGGGATAGTCCTCTGCCATGTCCCCCATGGAGTGGTGTCCATTTCTCCCGGGGATAGAATCGCACAGCTCCTGCTTTTGCCTTCTCTTCATGGCAACTTCCCTGCTAAGGAGATAGAGAGAGAAGATAAAGGGCTAGGCTCCACTGGAGTCGACCTTACATGCCTGTCCATAACTTTAGACCAAAGACCCATGCTAACTCTCCAAGTGGAAGGGAGAAGATTTGAGGGACTGGTGGATACAGGGGCAGATCGAAGCATCATCCAAAGAGGGGAGTGGCCAAAGCAATGGCCAACTCAGAAATCCTCCCAGACCTTACAAGGGCTGGGCTATGCCGATGCCCCACAGTTAAGTGCAAAAGAATTGACTTGGAGAACAGACGAAGGCCAAGTTGGAAAAATGCAGCCATTTGTGGTAGACGTCCCTGTCAATCTTTGGGGAAGAGATGTGCAGCAACAGCTAAAGCTAACTTTAACTAATGATTATTCTGAGGCCAGTCAGAATATGATGAAACAGCAAGGATTTGTGCCAGCCTTGGGGCTTGGTCGGCGTCTCCAAGGACGCAAGGAGCCGATAGAGCCACTTCCTAAACAGGACAGGAAGGGTTTGGGTTTTTCTTAGGGGCCTCTGAAAACAAAGCTTCCACTGAAGGTGGGATACCCATACCTTGGTTAACACAAAAGGCGGTGTGGGTTCCTCAGTGGCCCCTCTCTCGAGAAAAATTGGAAGTGGCTCAAACTCTTGTCCAGGAACAGCTGCAGCTGGGGCATGTTGAGCTTTCAGTGTCATCTTGGAATACCCCAATTTTGTGATTAGAAAGGCCTCCGGAAAATGGAGATTATTACATGACCTTAGAGCAGTAAATGCCCAGATGCAAATTATGGGACCCATCCAAAGGGGACTTCCATTGCTCTCTGTGTTACCTCGAGAGTGGCCTGTTTTAGCTTTAGATATTAAGGATTGCTTTTTTTCCATACCTCTTTATGAAAAGGATAGGGAGCGCTTTGCCTTTACTTTGCCCTCTGTTAATCATGAAACCCCGCATGCTCGCTATCAGTGGAAAGTTCTCCCCCAAGGGATGGCTAATAGCCCAACAATTTGTCAATTGTTCATAGGGGCTGCATTAACCCCTGTCAGGAAAAAATTTCCAAAAGTATGGATTGTCCATTATATGGATGATATCTTGTTGGCTGCTCCCTCGGTAGAGACTCTTCATAAAGTGTTTGAGCGGATAACGGAGACCTTAGCTGATAAAGGACTGATTATTGCCCCTGAGAAGTTTCAACAGACTAGTGTTGTTCAATTTCTGGGAACCATTGTTTCTCCTACTGAGTTTAAACCACAAAAACTTTCCATTCGAACTGGTCATCTCAAAACACTTAATGATTTTCAGCAATTGGCAGGAGATATTAATTGGATAAGGGGGTTTCTTAATCTCCCTCGGTCAGAGTTGTTACCTTTATTTGCCATTTTGGAGGGCGACCCTGAAGTCACCTCCTCTAGATCCCTAACACCTTTAGCACTAAATTCCCTACAAAAGGTTGAGGCAGCTTTGTCTAGGGCTCAACTTTCACGGGTTGATTTAAAATTACCTATCGATTTATGTATATTAAAAACAAAAAATTATCCCACGGGGGTTCTTTGGCAAAATGGCCCCTTATGGTGGCTCCACAGCAATTCTGTGGGAGCAAAAACTGTTCAATATTTTCCTGAATTAGTGGCTAAGCAGGCAATTTTGGGTATAAAGTATTGTTTGATGCACTTTGCAAAATTTCCAGATAAATTAATTATTCCATACACCCGTGAGCAAGTTGAAATTTTAGCAGCCACAGTGGATATGTGGGCAATTCTTGTTTGCTCGTTTCCCAATGTAATTGATAACCATTATCCTAAGCATCCTCTACTTGCCATAATTAACAAAAATTTAGTGTATTTTCCTGTTGTTACTTCAAAGGAGCCCTTGGTTGATGCTCTGACCATCTTTACGGATGGATCAAAATCTGGACAAGGTGCCTTTTTTGTTCAAGGACACAAATAGCCGGTGGTCTTTAATTTTCGGCTGAATGCCCCACAGGCTGTTGAATGTGTAATTGTGCTTGAAGTTTTTAAAAGATTTGATCAACCTTTTAATTTATTTTCTGATTCATTATATGTTGTAAATGCCGTTGCTTCTCTTAAAGTTGCTGCTTCAATTAAGCAGGCCAGTACAATTTCTAATGTTTTGTTACAGATTCAGTCCCTTATCTTAAACAGAAAACACTCTTTCTATATTGGACATATTCGTGCCCACTCTATGTTGCCGGGCCCGATGGCAAGGTGTAATGATTTGGTGGACCAGGCAACTCGGGCTGTGGCTCTGGTCGCTGCTGATCCTGTAAAATTGGCAAAAGACTTTCATAGATTGTATCATGTACCTGCTAATACCCTTAGGAAAAGATATAATTTGTCCAGGCATGTGGCAAGAGATATTGTTAAAGCCTGTAAATCCTGTGTTACCTTTCTTCATCCTCCCCATGTGGGGGTAAACCCCAGGGGGTTGAGACCAAACGCCCTATGGCAAATGGATGTTACTCATCTGACAGAATTTGGTAAGTTAAAATATTTACATGTGTCTGTGGACACCTTTTCTGGTGTCATTCATGCCACACCTTTGGCAGGAGAAAAGGTGTCTCATGTCAAAATACACTGCTTAGAAGCTTGGGCAGCTTGGGGAAAGCCCCTTAGACTTAAGACGGATAATGGCCCTGCTTATACTTCCCATGGTTTTCGCGCCTTTTGCACACAAATGCAGGTTGCCCACACCACCGGATTGCCCTACAATCCTCAAGGACAAGGTACAGTGGAAAGAGCTAATAAAAGCATAAAAGAAATGCTTCAAAAACAAAAAGGGGGAATTGCTGAGTCAGCGTCCCCCAGGGAAAGACTTTCTCTTTCGCTCTTTACCCTTAATTTTTTAATTCTAAATGACAACTATCAGCCTGCTGCAGATCGGCATATGACAAGAGACCCCATGGATACTAAAGACATGGTTATGTGGAAGGATGTTATTAATAATAAATGGTATGGACCGGATCCGGTAATAACGAGATCCAGGGGAGCTGTTTGTGTTTTTCCACAGAGTCAAGAAGTACCTCACTGGGTGCCAACGAGACTGACCAGGCCGGTGGAGACTGCAGAAGAACCCCCTCTTGAAGATGCCATCCACTCGTCTCCTGATGCAGCTGATCTTAAACCAATGATGCTGTGGGCTGTTACAATTTACTGACTGGGCCTCTGCGGTGTCCTTTTTCAAAGAGCGGGTGGGAGTCGGGATGTTTTTAGCCTGCTGCCTGGGAGGATGCGTGGTCTGCCTATGGTTGGTCTGTCGCCTTCGAGCCCAAACCAGAAGTGACAAGGTTGTTATCTCGCAAGCATTAGCCGCTTTGGAGAGTGGATCCTCACCCCAGATCTGGCTGTTGGCCCTGAGAGGCAATTAAGCCTTACCATTCTGCATAGCCTTAGCACCCCGAGGGATCAGGGAATCCCATTGCACTGGGACAGGTATGCAACTTGCAATTTGGGACAGGATGCGAGGCAAGTGCACTGCACTTGAGGAGGACCATCTCCTCAAGAAGAGCATGCTGGGTTGCAAGTGGGTTGATGCCCAAGATCCCACCTCTGCAAAAAAGGCATTGGACGGGTCTGGTCATCACTGGGGAAGGCGCGCCCCTCAGGTGAAGGCCAGTGCAAGGTCCTAATGTTTTAGACAGAGGCCCAACCTCTACTCTTACCTGTTGCCAAAAACAAAAAGGGGGAACTGCAAGGAGTCGGGGCGAACGCCATTACAAGGTGCTGCCCACTCCCTTGCAGCTTTGAGGTCCATATTAGACAGTGCTTGGCGGGAGGGTGGGTCCTGGGCTTTGTGCGTGCGCGAGCCACGTAGAGTCTCCAGGCAATCCCGTGGCACCTGGTGATGGTGAAAGGTAGATGACCAATGATAGAAAGACCCGTGTTCCTATTCCCTATATAAGCGGCCATGTTTGGGTGCACGCTCTCTCGCGCTCAAGCTCTCCCATCAATTGAAAGGCTCTCCAATAAAGCGTGATCTGAGAAGACTCCTGGTGTGGTGGTCGTTTTTTCTCACTGGCCGAGAAGGCGTTCGCGGCAAATAGACTCATATAGATATCGTGTGGATAAAAAAGATGTAGAGGGATATATAGACCAAAAGCTAAATAAGATTCTTAAAAGTTGGTAGATGGAAGGTGGCAATAGCTTATCAGAAAAAAAATGGTGGGATCCTCCATTATCTAGAGGACCCCAAAGACTTCCCCCAGATCCATAGCCTTTTACAGGTGTGTACGATAAGGATGGCAAAGATTGGGAAAACAACTTAGAAGAAAGAACTTCCTATTACTATCTTTCATTTACTGAGAGACTTGCTAGATCTAGGCCTCCTTTGTGCTTACTATCAAAGAAGGAACAAGAAAGATCTTATGAGACAGTTAAGGCCTCTATGGAGAAGAGTAAATGATTATGTGAAAGGGTTACAGAAAAGACACTATGAGCTTGAATTTGATATATGGCCAGATTTAACTAAGTATACTGACTATCATGATTTTGGGCCACAAATTGGGGACCCTCTAAAGAATGGCAAAGAAGTACAATTGCTTAGAAAAGATTTGAAATGCATAAAGTACAAAACTAAACAAAAGTAACTATGAAGTACTAGAGTTCATGCCTTTCTGTTCAGCACCTTGCCCATATGCTCTGGTTAATGGTTAATAGGTGATAAATATCGAAACCAATTGTATTTCTTAAAAATAGAGGTAAAGCCGAAAACAAGTGCCTATCATCATAGCTCGTCATCCAAAAAACAAGATCAGGTGACCAGCTGGTGACCACCCCAGAACAAAGCCTTGCAGCTTTGTGTAACCTTTTGCCCTTTCTCATGGAGACTTTTTCTATAAAAGCATGTTATCCTCTGCAATAAATCACACTCAGAATTCACTCCTCTTGTGTGTGCGTTGTCTGTTTGCCATCTCCCCACCTATTCCAGTTACCTCCACAACGTGTTCTCCGTCGTCCTGACAGAGCCGTTCCGCGGCAGAAAACATTTTAATGCATTAAAGTTTGAAAATAATTTGCAACCTGTTAATAAATGTGTAGAACACAATTATACCAACTGACAAAAGATGATATGCCTTTCATTTATGTGCTTTTGGGCTTGGTGGGTGACTTTAGGTGTGTCTACACAAGTAGAATCAGCATGAAACAAGCCAGCATTTTTTCATTTAAGATACAAGAAAAGGATACAGGTTGACCCATTGTAACAATGAGATGTACAAAACACTCTATCAGAGGAAGGGTGGAGGGAGGAGGTGGGGAGGTGTGAGGGGAAGGGTTGATAGGGGAAAAACAAAGGAGGGGGGTAACAGTGCTCAATAAGAAATGTACTCATTAACTTACGTAACTGTAACCCCTCTGTATAGTATCTTCACAGTAAAAACATATATATTAAAAAGATACAAGGAAAACTTCTGTACTTATAAGAAGTTGTATTTGTCACTCAATATCAGTAAGGTAATGGTATTAGGACCACAGGCATATTAAAATTTTGGATGCTCAAAATCTCTGCATAAACACAGTATTTTATTTACATTAGAATATGCCCAGCACCTAGTGCAGTGTAATTGCTATGAAAAATTTTGCCACATTCTATGTTTGTAATAGAAAATAATAGTATATGCACTCCCACCAACAATGCAGGAGGGTTCCCTTCTGTCTACATGGAAATGGAAAAACTTGGAAAGAATTATATTAAGTGAAGTAAGCCAGGTCCAAAGAAACATAGGTCCCATGTTTTCCCTTATTTGCAATAACTTGCATGTGTTTGAGATAAGCAGAAACAGTCAGATAAGTTGATGTTAGGCAAAATGAACCACAAGATAAAGATTCAAATGTTTTTTCTTTCTTGCAATCATTTCTAATATATATTTATAAGATGATATATTTGTTGCTTTGTATGACCCTCCCCATGGTATAACCCGTTTTCACTGTATTTGATGTTGGTATAATTTGTGGAGGTGAAGGGAAAAACAAATAGTTTAAATAGGGATAGAGGTGAACCCATTGCAACAATGAGATGTACAAGTCATTATGACGAAAAATGAACTTTACAAATTTGGTGGGGGTAGGAGAGGGCGTGGGGGAGAGATGGATAGGGATGGGAAGGGGAAACAAAGGAGGAGACAACAATACTTGATAAGAAATATACTCAGTACCTTGCCCATGTAATTGTAACCCCTCTGTATGGTATTTTCACAATTAAAAATTTAACAAAATAAAATAATACTTTAAAAAATTATATGCACTATCAACATATACAAATTTTTTCACATAATTTTTGTCTTCATTTTGTGGATGGAATTGGGAGAGTAATTTTGAAAAGCACAAATTTCATCACCAAGATCTGTCTGCAAAATACAACAGGGATCTAATACAGCATTATTGAAAGATATGGAACTCTGAGGAGAAATACTTGAATTGAGATATTATCAGAAAGTATAAGCACGCAAGGACTTTTTAGAAATGCTGCTAGATTTCTCATGGAGAGCTTTCATAACACTTTGTGAAACACAAGTCAGAACCTCACTGAAGTGTAGACAGTTTCCCTCACCTTTATGTCAGGCTCAGTCATTATAAATCAACATATAGCTAATGTGGAATAATCCTCTAATAAGAAAACGATGATGGAGTGTTTATATGCAGAAAAGCTGGGAAGACTATCTTTTTCCAATTAAGACTGAAAGATTGACCCCCATCCTATTGTCCCAGGCCCATACAGACTCCAGGCAAAATCCCAGGTATGTGTGAACTCCATTGAAGTACAGGCAGGACAATCCACCTAAGCCCAGCTGTAAATATTCCATTATGGGCCCACGTGAAAGTCCCCCACCTTCCTTGACCCAGGAGCTTTTCATTAAACTCTACCTTCTTGTTCAGACCTCATATAAAAAACCAGATCCTGTCCCAGCTCCTCACACAACCTCAATCCTGCAGGAAGGGCTGTGCCCCTCGCTGTCTGTCAATGAACAGTTCTCGCCTGTTGAGTCTGATCGAGTCTGGCCTATTCATTTTCCATTCTACTCCATTTTTCTAACATATGGTTCCTACATCCAAGAATGGAAAAGTGCGAGGAATAAACTGGATGCCCTCTACGGAGGGGCAACCCACCTCTTTGTCACCTCTCATGGAGCTTCTCTGCTATTTTCCTCCTCCTTCCAAGGCCTTTCTGCATCGGGAGTTCAGAGCCCTATGAGTTCACTTTGGGCTAAACAGCCTCATGAAAGACCTCTTGGCCTTGGCCTTTGTAATTGGTGCAAGCAGGGGAGGGCCATTCTGCTGTGGCTTGCAGTATTATTGACCCCTGCATAAACCCCCTATTCTCTCTCCTTTACCCTGTCACTGGACTCTGATCTCTAGGCAGGAGGCTTTATGCCACTTGACCGACTTCACCCACCACCTGAAAGCCTTCAGGACAAAGTAACCAGCCTAGTCTGTGGAACAGGGGCCCCGACAAGGACTGCAGGACTCCAGGAATCCCTCCCTTCCTTCCTGTCTGTGGGGATCTCTTCCTGTCTGTGGAGACTCCAGGAGTCTCCACTTTCCTGACTCCCTGACTGACCACCATTAATTAGGACCTTTGGGCATGCACTCTATTAATTATTGGGTTCCATCCGTCTGCCTTCTCAAAACACCAAGGATGCCTGGAGAAGTGGGACAGGCTCCAAAATCCTACCAAATTTTCCAAATAGTCTCCCAGAGACACCTCATTAGCATGCCTGCAGTTTAATCTTAAGACTCTGGGCTGACTAATTTACAGTAAAAAAAAAATGTTTCATATATCCCTCCCCCATGGTATAACCACTGTTTTCACTGCATTTGATGTTGGTGTAATTTGGGCAGGGGAAGGGAAATAATTTTAATAAGAATACATGTGTACCCATTGCACAATGACATATACAAAATGCTATGTCAAAAAAATGAACTTTACAACTTTGCGGAGGGGGTGGGAGAAACATGGATTTGGGAGGGCAGGGATTGTAGGGGGAAAAAAAGGAAGAGGCAACTATGCTAGGTAAGAAATATACTCATTACCTTTCTCATTTAATTTTAACCCCTCTGTATGTTAATTTCACAATAAAAATTATTTTTTTTAAATGACTTGTTTTTCTACCAAAATCTGGTCTTCTTACCATGGCCACCACTGGCCTAAATTTGTAACTTTAGGTTTTAATTTTAATGATTTAAACAATTCTCCAACGAAATGATGAGGAATCCAAGGTACCTTAAACATAAGCCCTCCTCTATCTCTGCTCCAGAAAACTTGCCCTCTGCTTGTTCTGTTCTGTCCACCAAGTCCTTCTCTGACCTCTACTCCAGAGGTCCCCCTCCCTGCTCTCCTGCCTTACTAACCCAGCACTTCTCTGCCAATAGCCTCGCAATCATCTCCTCTAAAAATGTAACTCCTTATCTTATCGCAGCTCAGTCTGTCTCTCACCCACTTCTCTCACCCCCTCCCTTTCTCTCTATCTCTTTTCTTTGATGACCTCCAGCACCAAAGATCCTTATCTCCTTCCCTGCTCTTCTAACTACACTCTTGCTATTTGCAGTTGGTCCAGATTTTCTAGGCTAAAACTATCTGTTTCAAGCAAACTCCTTCTGCTAATCCCTGTCCCTCTGCTCGCCTGTCTGCCTGCCTGTGTAGCTGACACAAGGTAGGGGTGGACTTAGGCCTCCAAAGGTAAAACAACAAGCTAACAGCCCTGTTAAATATCACTGTAAACAAACTACTCCATATGTATATATTTCTCAACCCTTTTCTATATCTAATACACCTTTTTCCCTTCCAGACCCTAATTAAATGGGTCCGCTACTCTGGACCTTTCGCTAATTGTCACTGACAGTGGATAGCTGGCAAACACACTGAGGACACTCCTCTCTCCATTTACCACCTTGAAATCCCATAATCGGAACAAACCAGTCCTTGTACTTTTGGGGACTTAAACAATAATCCAATCCTTTTCTCTTTCCTGAGACAACTCAGTTCAAAGTCTAGATTCTTGATTTCTCCTCAAGGAGACTTCAGAAGAGAAATCCCACCCTCTCACTTCTTCCAATAACTCTCTCTATTCAATTACTCAAACACACATTTCAATACCTTCATGATGAAGCCACATATTCCTTTAAATGTCTTCAGGTTAAAAGTTCTACCTATTCTCCTTACAAACCTGTTCAGTCCCCCCCTCCCCCAATTCTGTCTACAAGCCCTGGAAGCTGACACCTAGGAAGAGACAAAGGCCAAATGATGGGTTTTTCTATAACCCCCACTCTTCCATCAACCTTACTGCTCTCTCCTCTTCACTCTTCTAGGGGTTAATATATTCAATTCATATACTAATCTGCCTCATCACCAAAATTGATTTAAAGATTTTCTGCTTTTTTCAATGTTTATTTAAGGGTGGAAATTATTTGTCAAAATTTGCCCTGCATTTTTTGCTATTGCCTACTTTTCTGACATTGACCACGAGGTTTTATCATATTGGGCAAAACAATATCACTTTGCCACTGGAATTCCATAAAACTTATGGCCGATTTTTTAAACAAAAACATTGGTTTAAGTGCGTGTGTGTGTGTGTGTGTGTGTGTGTGTGTGTGTGTGTGTGTGTGTGAGCATGTTCAATATAATCTCATAGTACATAAAAACTGTGTAAAAAGTAATCTTCTTCTATTTCTTAGTACTGATATTTCCTATCAAATGTGCCATTTGTTAAAAGAAAACATTTTTATCGAGGTAGTAGTAAAAGGAATGAAACCCAGCTCAGCTCCTAGCCAGCTGTGAGGAAAAAACACCAGTAAAGAGTTAAGAATTGTCTTAAAATATTTGTTCCACATATTTGTTTCTGTCTTCAGAAAGTTCGAGTATGTAGCAGATGGTATGAGTATGCCTTAAAAGACAGCTTTTACTCCTCTGTACAGTATGTTCACAAATAAAATAAAATAAAATAATAAAAAAAAGACAGCTTTTAAGTCATTATGTAATAGTTGGCTGTGATTTACATTAAAACTAGCATGTAATTCTATATGTCCATCTAAATTTAAGTGTCTTTAACAAGTCTGTGTATAAATTTGTAAGCAACTAAACAGGAGATTTGACAATTCATCCGAGGAATGTAGTCTAGCCCTGATCCTGCCTGGGACCATCCTACCTCCATCATGGTACACTGGACTCCTGTTTGACTCCATCACACACAGATGATTCTTGGTAAAAGACTTCTTCAGATTTACAAAAACAAAGACTCTTGCGGGACGCTCTCTATCAACCTTACCCAGCTAGATCTGAAAAAGTCAGCTATGTTGTTATGCTATTGAAGCATGTGAAGGCCAGGAGTGCTCCTGTAAATTTTGGTTATCAGGTTTTCCAGGCAGCCAAGCTGTGCTCAAACTCTCATCCCATCTATTGAGTTTTGTCATCAGTTCTAGAATGTATTTTTGATCAATTCTTGATAGTTTGAATGTAAGCTCTACTTGATCCCATAGATCTCCTTGTTGATTTAATTGGATGTAATAAAGGGTTTTTGTGGCAAAGATTGCAGTTCAAAGCCAGGCAGGGAAGAAAAATCGCTCTGAGACTCTATCTCCCAACTAACCACCACCAAAGAGCCAGGCTGGAAGTTGGCTCAAAAATTAACCAGCCAAATGCTAAAAGTCGCCCCATGATTCAAAGTGGTAGGGCACTAGCCTCGAGCAGAAGTGCTCAGGGAAAGTGCTCAGTCCTTGAGTTCAAAGCCCATATGCCATGCACAAGCACCTAGACCCCCAGGAAAAGGTGGAAAAGAGTAAGAGGAGATGATGTCACATCAGCTACTCTTTGCCTGCCCTTTCAAATTTAACCAGAGCCAGGAGGTCAATAGAAATAAGTTGAGAAGCTTGTCCATCTAATATCGATATCTGTCTAACTTCTAACTGGACAGTATTTATATTCTTGCCATTGTTACCTGCTATTATAGGAAATGATCAAGGTTTCTCACCAAGCCCTTAACTATTTCAATATAGCCCTAGCTTCTGACTAGTTATGGGCTCATGACCTAATTGGAAATGTTCTGGATTGTGCTCAGGTTGTGTTTTCCTGTGTCACTGAAATCAACAACTCCTTCCACCTTGCAGTCTTTTGCCTGATCTCAGCATTTACAAGTTTCTCTCTAACAGGATAAAAGCCCTCAATCAGGACCTGTGACCAAGCCAAGGCCATCCTATTACTACAGGCAACCAGAGGGTTTGCATACACTGCCCTGGACCCAGCACAGACCGGGAACTGAAAACCCAAGCCCCATTGACTTCTCCACATCCCAATGCCAGCAGGAAGTAACCAGAAAAGACCACGAGGCCCCTCCTACTTTATACTCCTTCAGGGTTCTAAATGATGGGAATCTGCTTTCTTCTCATAACACCATGCTACTTCCATCTCAGCCCAATTATTTTTATGTACCCAAAGATCCTATAAGAAGAACTTCCCTCTCCCTTTTTGGCCCTCTCATTTCATGTATCTAAGGGTGGAGTATGAAGGGTTGACCCCCACTCTGTTGTCCCAGGCCCATACAGACTGCAGGCAAAATCCCAGGTATGTGTAAACTCTTTTGAAGTGCAGGCAGGGCAATCCACCTAAGCCCAGCTGTAAACATCCCATTTGGGGCCCAACTGAAAGGCCCCCCACCTTCCTTGACCTAGGGGCTTTTCATTAACCTCTACCTCCTTGTTCATACTTCCTAAAAAACCCAGATCCTGTCCCAGCTCCCTTGCACAAGCTCCAAACCCACTGGAAGGGTTCTGCCCCTCGCTGTTCCTCAATAAACAGTCCTCACCTGTTGATGATCCACTCCAGCCTATTCCTTTTCCATTCTCCTCCCTTTTCCTAACAAGGACAATCTGCATTCCATGATCCAGAAGAGAGAAAATTAGGTAAACATCCATTTACAGCCTTCTGAATAATTCTGATTCTGCTAACATCAGTTATCTAGTCATACCTGTGTCCCATTAAAAGGATTTTAAATTTTAAACTTAAATTTAGAATGAAATTAGTTCCAATGAATTACATTAAGATATTTAGAAACAACTGAGAAACCTAAAGGTTTGTAATATTTTTTATTGGAATTGATGTGCTTGATAGTTGAATATGGTTCTGTATATTTTAAGCAATTTGCAAAAAGAATGTACAAAATAAAATTTACACTTGCAGCAGACTTGACACATTAAATTTTGTATATTGAAAGGAACAAAATCCTCAAAAATGTGTCAATGCTGTCCTCTTATTTATCTGTAAAGGTTTGTGCTTCTGGTCTCTTACTATTTAAACTTCAAAAAATGTAGTGTTTAGATAGTTGTGCAAAGGGGTTTCACTTCATCACGTCAGTGTTGAATAGAGTGTATGTACATTTCAAACTACTATACATCTGGATCATTGTCCAA
>NW_027204366.1:0-31232 GCF_024711535.1 Dipodomys merriami
CCCCGTCTTCTGAGGTGTCCTTTGGGCACGAAGAAGTGGCCTCCTGTGCGTGGCCTTGCCGCCGTGGACAAGCCCCAGCCACCCAAGGAAAAGGCTCTGCCCACAGGACCCCTGGGAGGTGCCATTTTCCTCATCTATTGCACTGTGCTGACATTTTTAAATTATAATGACTCCATATCCCAAATGAGTCCTAAGAACATTCGGAATCAGCTAATTAATAAATCAATTGCTCTTCAGGATGGCATTTATCAAATTCACGACTAATATGGAAGGTGAGGTTAGGGTGGAATTCTGCAGCTGCTATGCCACAGGCTCCAGGAGGACCCATTTTTGTAGGCCCCGGGCCTGTTCCAGAACCTTCGCCGTGCTCCAGCTGGAAAACGCGGCTGTAAGCATGCACACATGCATGCAGAACAGTCCCGGCACTGGAGCCAACATGCTTGAACTAATGAGTAGAGCTCCACACAGGAGCGGCCTTCTCAATCATACACTCCTGCTCCATCTGGTGATGGTCCTTGACGCATCATCGAAACATCCCCTGGCCAGCCCCAAGGTTGAATGAATATGAAAGCAACTGTTTAGAGGGAAGAAGTATCTGTGTCTTTACCTTACCAGTAGGTAACAGGGATGATGTGGGTGTTGACAATACCGAGATGCGCATACTTCCTGGCAAAGAGTAGGCCATTGGTACATTCTTCCATTTCTCTCTCTCTCTCTTTCTTTTTTTTTTGGGGGGGGGTCCAGTCGTGGGGCCTGAACTCTGGGCCTGGGCGCTGTCCCTCAGCTCTTCAGCTCAAGGCTAGCGCTCTACCACTTGAGCCATAGTGCCACTTCTGGCTTTTTTCTTTTTGCTTATGTGGTGCTGAGGAATTGAACCCAGGGCCTCAGGCATGCAAGGCAAGTGCTCTACCACAGAGCTACCCTCCCAGCCCCATCTCTCTCTCTCTCTCTCTCTTTTTCTTTTTTCCTCTTTCCTTTCCTTTCTCTCTCTTCTTCCCTCCCTCCCTTTCTTCCTCCATTTCTTCCTTCCTTCCCTCTTTCCTTCCTTTCTCCCTCCATTTTTTTCCTTTCCTTTGCCCCTCTCTCCTCGCCTCCCTCCTTTCTTCCTACCTTTTCCTCTTTTCTTTTCTCTTCTATTTTCTTTCCTATTCTCTTCAGTATGGTTCTTGTCCTGGAGGGAATTTTTTTTTTTGGCCTTGACTTTTCAATCAAATAGTTACTCAAGCTTAATGGCTGTGCAAATTACTTAGATTGCAATCTGGAAGGTAGATAGCAAGGCCAGAATATACATACAGGGAATCCGAAATGGCACACTGTCCTACAGAGAGGGTGCACCACGGAAGCAGGAAGATGGGCCAGGAGGTGGGCAGGGTGACCACGAGGAAGGGAATTAGACATACGGCTGGGTCGGACCAGAATCCACAGTGCATGTACCAGCACTGACAGAATGAAAGCAGTCAAGTTCAGGAGATCTGAATCGGACAAATTGACAGGGATACCCAGGTAGATATTGGAGATAAAAAATGAAATAAACATGTGAAAATACTATTTTGTAGAACATCTTCATTTCTGAGCAGATGTCAGAAGCTTTGATGACTACTGTATTCTTCCTTTCACGTCACTGAGATCTCTCTCACAGTGAGTGAGTGTCGGAGTTAGACTGGCTGGAGACCAAAGCAAAACAGGAAGCTACTTTGAATAAAATTTTACTCATCTTGGTGTTTTTGGATTTGAAACAGATGCTTACTGTATCTGAACTAAAACATTTCACAGGATGCAATTTCTTGTTGTTGTTTTTTCTTTTTGGAATCCTGTTTATGATCTATGGGTGAGCGGCACATGACAGTTTGGTTAGGATTCCCACCTCCTTATGCTCAATTGCGATAATTCTGAAATACAAACAGAGTAAATGCAGAGGTAGGTCATTTCCCAAATGATTTTTTTATTTGCTCAACAGATTGAATCTGTGCGGTAGTAAAATCTCAGTTAGTTCAGTCAATCCTGAGTCAGAGGAAGGTTTATCAGGGTAGGGTTGATCTTTAGCCCCTTACTCCGGGAGACATTTATAGGAGGGGAGGAGACGCCAGCCTCTGAATCAACAGAGAATTCATGGAGTTTGAGAAGCTCCAGCACACATTCTCAGTTATTTATGACAGCTTGACAGTGACAAAAAAATATCAGGAGCAGCGATGCTTTCTCCCTGACCGACCTTGCGGATGATATTTACGCAAGCCTGATAGATCAGCTTGTGCCTTTATTTACCCTCCTACATGCTGCCAGAAGACACGCCAAAGAAACTGTGGATTATAATAAGCTAGTACTGTACCCTTATTTTTAGTTTACAAGCCAGACTCTAGTACCAAGCTATGCATTTTTTGTCTGTAAGAGAGAATTTAAGAAAAAAAAAGGTGACCTTTTAATACTAGTTAAGTGACTATTTCACATTTAAATATTTATTTAAGAAGTCATGAGTTTGTATGCTTCTCGGTTGGCACACAGGGTTTTTCACTATATAGTTTTTTTGTTTTGTTTTGTTTTACAAAAATAGCTCCATGTAAACATTTTTTTTTTTTTGCTTCTGGCTTTCTCTTCAATACTTAGAAATAATAATTGTGTGGCTTTCCCAGAATATGGTGTAATTGAGAAAGGGGAGGTGATTCTGCTCTTGCTATTTTGGAGGAGAGTGGTATGGTTTGTTTCCCTCTGGGAGGTCAGCAATCCTGGTTACCCTGCGCTCTTTGATAAGCATAAAGGCAAAGGCAAAGCCCCAGATAGCATAATGAAAGGGGGTCGTTTTCTCACATCCTTCAGGAAGATTTTCACAGTTCCCACTGAGGATTTTTCACTATGAAAAGGCAGGCCAGAGGCAGGATAATGGGATTGAGCTCTGGCTGACTAGCAATTGGGGCAGAACTCTTGTGGCTCTTCCTGCCTTCTTCCTTCTCTCCTCCCCCCTCCTGCCCTCCCTCCTTACTCCATTATTTGGATTGTGTGAGATTTCAGCATTAAAAAAAATACACATATTGTTCTTTTCTTCTGGGTCACCACAGTCCAGTCAGGACAGGATGGAGAGAACAGTTGGCTTACTGAGGTGGTCTATTGGGAAAATCATAAAAATATTCACCTGTCATCTTAGCTACACAGGACACTGAGATCATGGTTCAAAGCCAGCCTGAGCAGGGAAGTCTGCAAGTCTCTTATCTCCAATTAACCCCCAAAGAAGCAGGAAGTGGAGGTGTGGCTCAAGCAACAGAGTGCCAGCCTTGAGTGAAAAAGCTAAGGGTCAGTGGCCAGGCCCTGAGTTCAAGCCCCAAGACAGGCACATTTTAAAAAAAAATTTTTCCAAGGGTGGTAAGGAATGACAGAGTTCAGTGCACACGTTTCCATGCACTCTCAGTCCTGCTTCTCCCTCAGGAACATCAGGTCAGGGAGAGCCATCAGCAAACCAGGACACCCATTCTGGGTCTCCATACAAAGCCTGATCCAATCGAGTCAGGGAGCTGGGGACTGATGAAGAAACAGTGCAGTGGTGATCGCTAGGAAGCTGAGTGCACCGGTGAACAGGACCCACGGGGTGCAGGAGGTGGAATGTGGTCAGCAATCTAAACTCAAGGGAAAGAAACCTTACTGCACCCGATTATGGTGACGGGGAGGGACGGCGAGGGGCTGGAAGGGATGGAAAGTGACCCTGGTGAGGGACCATGAGGGCAGCTTCTGTTGTTGTGAAAGGCTCCCTTGAAGTGAAGGTTCATCTGTAGGAAGGAATGACTGAGTACGAAGTCCAGATCACAAAGCCAGGGGCCCTATGAACCAGAAATCTGTCTACATGAGACTCAGGAAGGAATCGAATGTGGCCTGTTTTGTTTGTTTTTTATTTGGTAGTATGTTTGACTTGGGCAATAGGAGGATTTCAGGGCTTTTCCTCCTTATCCACGGGATCTGGTTTTCTCTTAAGCACGTGTGTTTAGTAAATTATATATTGTAAGTGACCCTGGAGTGTGCAACCTCATCTCCTTTAACACGCGTTTCCAGAAGGAGCTTCAGTGGCTTGGAATAATCCTCTTCAACTGACAAAGGAGTCCCCGATTTCTAAGTTTTTAAACCATCAGTGGCTGATCAGTTGCAACAAATACGCGGCCATGGCAGCGGTGGCACCGAATGATTGAATTTTAACTATTCATGACGGATGGCTGTCTGTGTGCGAAGTGACAGGAACGATGGCGGCTTCTCACTAGGGCACTGTGAAGACCGAGACACAACCCGCATATGTCTGCTTAAATATTCCAGCCATTAAAAAAAATGATTCTCTCCTGCAGACCCAGCAGCATGAAGGTGTGAGGGAGAGGGATCTACAAACACGGCAGCGCTGGAGCGGGAAGGCGCCAGACCTCAAAAATGGCCCTTTCACGACTGGAAAACGAACGCCGAACACACCAGCCATTCCAGCAATATTTACTCTGGACATATGTGATTTTCCAGCCATTTCAATGTTCTTCAATTTTTTTCTTTTAATAACCAAATTACTTTCGTCATGAGAAAAGTTCATTTTAAAAAACCTCCCAAGCTCAGCAAAATAACAATGTCATAATAAAATATCTGAGAAACGCACATTTACAGCTTTCATAAATTAAGATAAAACAAGAGGAAAGAAGAAAAGAAGAAAAGAAAATACTAAGTCATGGCCAAGCTTTAGCTTTGAACTAGGTGAGACATAGGTCGGCTTTTCCTTTAAGACAAGAGAAGACAACCAGATTTTAGAGACAATTCAATACAGAGGATACAGTGATCAGGAAAGGGACATGCTTTATTCTAGAAAACAGAATATCTTTTTGGTCACTATTGGTGGCGTAGATTATCAACAACTGAGAAAAATTAGCCGCCATGAAAAACTGCCCCTGGGTCAGCCTGCCAGGACAAAGCCTGAGTCTTTCTGGTTTTCTCTGTGGTCCCCACAGTCTCTTTACTGCTTCTTTTTCTGGATGGTGCACACATTTTAAACACTACCAAATCTGGTGTTTTTTCCCCCTTGCATTGCACACTCATTATCATTTTTCAATTGTGGAGTATCTACAACTATCCAGATTCCAGAAAAAAAGGGAAAAAAAAGAAAACAAGAAATGCATTTATTATAGAAAACAGAGCCTGAATCACCTGAACTGCCCTATGCAGGTGAAGTAAAACTCAGATTTGTTATTCCGAACGAAGATCCTAGGAGGTCTCATGACTGGTGACTCGGTGGTGAAATGGAAATCTGGGCTTCACCCCTAGGAATTTCCTGGCAAAAAGGATCAGGGCAAGTACTTTGCAAAGGGGGTTTAAGTTCTGCACTGACAAGAAACAGAGGATAAGATGGGCAACGAGCATTGTGTACAGGTGCGGGGCTGGCCTCCCCAGAACAGACAACACCACCATTGCAGCAGGAGTGGGTGATGATGAAGGCCTTATCAGAAAAGGATGTCAAGTTTTCGAGTCTGGAACTTTCTGGCATTGTAATTTCAGTACCTGATGGGAACGGAAGGCTGGAGTGGGGCTGAGTTAATGCACGTGGGACCCGCTGTAACTTCCACTGTGAGAGTTTAGTTTGTCCACTTTTCTCTGTCTTACATAAACATCCCTCTCTTCCCCAGGGCTTAATGTTCCCTTGACATGTTTGATAAAATCCTAAAGGGTCATTTTCCTGCAATGGTTACCACTGAAAATGGTATTCGGCTATTAATGGAAGATCTAGGGAAAACTATCTTGTAAATAAACAACCACGGACCACATAAAACATTCGCTTCCCGACATAGGTGAAATTCTAAGGGCAAGTGCTGTTAAATACCTTTCCAATTGCTTAAAACTCTCCTGCAGCCTTCAATTTTACTTAAATTCTGTGTATGTTCCCTCCTCTAGACCATGTGTATTTGTAGTGAGGAATTTTGTATTTGATTTTCTTTTTCAATTAAAAGCAAGCCAGGTGCTGCTGCTCATGCCTGTGATCCTAGCGATTCAGGAGGCTGAGATCTGAAGATCAGAGTCAGCCTGGGCAGAAAGTCTGTGAGACTCTAATCTCCAATTACATATTAAAAGGCTGGAAGTGGAACATAACTCAAGTGGTAGAATGCTAGCCTTGAGAGGAAAAAGACACAGTGTTGGCACAAAAATTTTTTTTAAAAAAGCAATCAAAACATTATGAAATCTAAACTTCTATATGATTCTGTGTGAAGAGATGTAAACAATGGCAAAAGATTACTTTAAAGGGAGTTCCAAGACATTGTTTTTGTCTTAGTCTGTCTTCATTCACTGATCTCATTGTGCAAAATGAAGATGACCCTATGCCCTAAATTTCCAGTACCTTTCTGGTACCCAGAACTTGTGCTGGTGACTGTTTAGTTGGTGACCCTTTTCTTTTCAAAGGTGTCCTTGTTTGGATCATCAATAGATGGTCTTGTCCAAAGCTTTCACTCAGCTCATGAGATAAGCTAGCTCTACTACTAACACCTATCACTTAACCAAACCTCAACCATACATACATGCATGCATGTATATTCATACCTACCTACATACCTACTTACCTATGTATCATCTATTATCTATCATCTCTTCCTCTCATCTATTTATCATTGATCTCTCAATCTCTATCAATCTATCTTCTATTATCTATCTCTATCAATCATCTATCTCTATCAATCATCTCTGTATCTATTTCTCTTTATTTATCTACCTATCTATCCATCTTTATCTCTCATCTATCTCACATCTATCAATCATCTCTCTCTAATTCTCACCTATCTATCTCTCACCTATCTATGTATCATCTATCTCTCCTCTTTCCCTCTCCCTCTCCCTCTCCCTCTCCCTCTCCCTCTCCCTCTCTCTCCCCCCCCCCCCTCTCTCTCTCTCGTCCACCAGGGCTGCTGAGAGATGACCCTGCAATGTACACTTAAACCCATGTAAGACAAAGACAGATGAAGAGAAAGCACTCTATCAAAATGTGGACTATGACTGATCCTGGAAATTGCCCATATTCTAAAGGCCTTTTCCCAGATGACAGGGAAATGATGGTAATTTTACATGAGTTTTCTTTCAGAGTTTTAACATTCACTGCTCTGGCAAGGTAGGTTCCAGTAATTTCTATGAGTGCATTCTCTTTTCAAACCCCACCCCTCTAGGTGTCCTTTCTCTCGACGGTGTCAAAGGTCTCTACAATCTCACAGACTTCTCACACAGCTCTTAGAATTGACCAGAACTTGTACTGAAGGTCAACTTCTCTCAGATACACAGCATGGCAATTCTTCTGGTTATTGTTTGTCTATGGTGTGCTCTGCTGTTGACTGGCAGTCTGTCTGGCCTTGCAGATTGAACATACCACTCTGAACATTTGCTTCTCTGGGAGTGTGTGTGTGTGTGTGTGTGTGTGTGTGTGTGTGTGTGTGTGTGTGTGTGTGTGTGTGTGTGTGTGTGTGTGTGTGTGTGTGTGTGTGTATGTGTGTGGTATTAGAACTTTAACTCAGGGCATTGGTGCTGCCCCTTATTTTTGCTCAAGGCTGGAGCTCTACCACTTGAACCACAGCTCCACTTTTGGACTTTTGCTAGTTAATTGGTGGTAAGACTCTTTTGGACTTTGCTGTTCAGATCTTAGATCAGAGACCCTTGCATTGCTGTAAGAATTACAGCATGAGCCACAGAGCCCGGCCTTTGAAGCCTTTTGAGACCCCCTCAAAGGAAGGCCAGCTTCCTTTTGGCTCCAAAAAAAATCACTTTATGGTTCTGATGCTTAAGAAAATAAATGCTGGCATTTGAAGACAAGCCTGAAGAAAGGGGGTATTGACCAAGAGAAAAAGCAACCCAACCGTATGAGAACACAGAATGTCTTCTCAAGCCCTCAAGCCCTGATAGTTCGGTATTTCCATTTTCCAGTTCCCATTTGCACATGGCAATATAAAACGTGAGACAGAATGTGGACACACCGGTCAAGGCTTTCAAACAGAAAGTAGACTTTATGTAGAAGGTTCACCTTAAGGACTGATTATTGCAAAGTATAGTTGTGCTTGCAAACTGATTACAGAGGCTTGTTAGGTGCATATTCACCCATTAAAATAAGGGCCCTGTGAGTAGCTGATTATTGTTTATTGGTGTATATTAATTGGACAAAGTAAGCGGATTCATTATGCCATTTCCATACACACATGTCATACACTGATCATATTCAACCCCTCTATTACCACTTCTTTTCTCCCCTCTCACTTCTCCATTTCCGATTTCTCATGCTTAATTAATTAGTCCTTTGAGTCACTATTATGAAAGGGAGATGGAGAGATATTCAGCATGGAACAGCTCTTAGAGAACTCATGCTCACGGGTGGGAGGAATGTAGGCCACTTGTCTGTGTCCGTCAGCTTCTCTGACAGGATCATGCTCATTGTGGTTCATGATGTCAGGGCTTTCAGCTCATGATTGTCATGGCAGCGCTGTGGCTGGAGTGAGGGTGGACTGGAACTGCCCACCTCTGGGCCAAGAAGCAACAGAGGGCTCAGGCATTCATAATATCCCTTCTGGTTCCTCTGGGCCTGGGACCAAGCCTTTGCGGACATTTACCATCCAGATTAAAGCCGGTCTTGGTGACATAGGCAGATAATTCCAGTTACTCAGTAGGCCAAAACAGGAGGATCAAAGTTCCAGGTCAGCCCCAGCAAACGCAGAGGACGTATCCACAGTCCCTAGGCCATATTTCTGTCCCATTGGTAACTCCACTACACGGTTAGGGTTACTTAGTGCTCAATGCTGGAGGCTGGAGGCCAGGAGGCCTGTCCCTGGGGCCTTCTGGGGGTCTCTTCAGCAGGGCCACTGCCAGACAAGTTTCTCTGGTAAAATGTCCCTCTGGCCTCGGACTCACAGTGTGTATTCCCAACCGCCTCCCTCTGTGGCCTCCTTCTATCTCCTCAGTCTTCTTTGTGCCCTCAGCTGGCAGAAAGGGAATCAAGCCTGTGTAATCACCAGCCTCGCTCTACCTTCTGCTCTAAATCAAGGGTGTCACTCTTACACTGTGAGGTCTGTCTCTTTCCACGGGAGATGGGCTTGTCTAGATGTCTGAGGTTTCCAGAAGAATCGTCGGAGGATGTGTGGTGTTATATATTACGCAATTCGGCCCTCTCTCTATTTGAATAGGACCTTCATCCCGGGCTATGTGCTCACGGGTGATAAATCTCCCGGCCTGACAGCTTTGGAGGGCTGAGAGGATGAAGCTGTTACAAGATAAAAACCATTTCAGGCAAAGAGATGAAACAATATCAGAATAAAAAGTTTATCAATGTATACATTAGAGAAAAGAAATTTGTCCAAATAAAATGGCTTCAGGGATGCTTTATAGTTAAAGAGATTTTTTAAAAAGCCCCTCTCCTTTTATCTTCTTGTTTTTCAACACATGCACTAGATTTATCATCCTGCTGGCACATCTACATGCATTGCACACTATTCTTTGCTTCATATTTTTTCTTTAAGTTTAAACATCACCAGGGAATTTAGAAGGAGGAAAAGATATTCCAAAAAGGATATTTGATAACCCCGAACCTTTGCATTCACGCAGCTCCATTCACGCTGTAGAGTGTGCTGAAGCACATTATCTTGTCTTTACCGCAGGAATCCGAGAGAGCAGGTCTCGGGAGATGGCGTTACAAACTGCTTCTTTCTAAGTTTTAATTTCCCAGTCATTTTGTGAGTCCACAGGAAGATCAAAATAAATGCATTATATGGAAATTATTATGGGCAAAAAAATTCCTTATGAAAATAATTGTATTCCAAGTGTGGGTTCTATACCTCTCTCTTTGGAGTGGAATTCATGTTTGTATGGGTGTGTGTGTGTGTGTGTGTGTGTGTGTGTGTGTGTGTGTGTGTGTGTTTGTAAAAGGTGGAAAGAAATATCTCAAAGGCAGTAGATACTTTATAAGCAGCACACGGCAAGAACTGGAGGCCCACTAGTATAGCCAAAGGACATTCTCAAGCAATAAGATAATGATAACTTTTATCATCCATAAAGCCAACTTCAGTGAGGGCAGAGGAGAGGGGCTAGGATCCTTGTGTTGGAGCGAGCACCAACGAAGGCCTATAATGCAAAGGACTTACAAGGGCACAAGCAGTCATTGACCCGACTCTCTGCCACAGCTCAGTGTTTTCTGGGTGGGAAGATTCTGGGAATGCAGAAGGAGCAGGCTGAACTCGGATAGACAGCTTCCAATGACTGAAAGCAATGGAAGGACTTCATCCTGATTTGTTATACCCACGTAGTTCAGGATGGAAGAAACGTTTCTTGTCTGTGAAGCTGTGAAATTGTAGAGCCAAAGCTAAACTACACATAGGCCTTGAAAAGCTTGTCTCTAAGTCCGCAGCTGGGTACTGGTGGTTCACGCTTGTAATCCTAGCTGCTCAGGAGGCTGAGATCTGAAGATTATGGTTCAAAGCCAGCCCAGGCAGGAAAGTCTTGTGAGACACTTATCTCCAATAAACCACTAGAAAATTGGAAGTGGCACCGTGGCTCCAAGTGGCAGAGTGGACAGAGCCCAGGCTGTGAGTTCATGCCCCACAACTGACCAAGAAAATCCTTAGTCCCTCTACACTCTGAGTCGCGAAAGAGTCCTGGGAGTCTGGTACCCATTGCACCCTCCGAAAGAAAGTATATAAACAATAATAACCTTTGCTATTACTAAAGGATATAAATTGTACCTCTTAGGAGACTGGCAACTAATAACCCAATCTGAATGCTGTATTGTAACATTAACAGATGCTGAAGGCAACAATAAATCTAAACACACCAAGAGAAGGCAAAAGAAAAAAAAGAATTTTAAATTGGAGAGTGGGGGCAGGGAAAAGGAAAGAAAACCTGACATAAGAACAAAACGTAAAAGAAGACCAGTAACTGTCATAGGTATAATACAGTTTTGTGGTTTTAAACAATGAATGGGACACAAAGCAAACAGGGAACACAAATATCAGTGACATTAAACACCACAAAGAGACAGGAGTGGAGAGTCAGCTTAACCCCTGCAACTGGTTCAGTGCTGGCCAAGGCTGAGAGGTTTAAGAGAGATTAAGGAAGACAAACAAGAAGGAGGCTGGTTATCCATGCTTTCCTGGGCAGTCGTCCAGCTAAGCCTTCCATGTTTTAAGCCGGTGGGTTACCACACACCCACTGAAGGTTGGAGATCATGCTTTGGGGTGTGGCGGGAGCCCTAACTCAGCCCTGTGAAGAAAATCAAACACTCTCACCATCAGATTTGGAGCTGAGGATTTCAGATTTTCTTTTCTTTTTTTCCCCTGGCATCCAAGAAATCAATGCATTAATAACCAGTTGTCTTGCTAAAGTAGCCCTGTGTATTTTCAGAGCCACGGAATTTCAGAGACTGCATCTCAAAAGCCACAGAGGCATCGTGCCCCAGCCATTCATCAAGTGGCCCTTTGGCCTGTGGCGACCACTCACGACAGGACCTTATTTCTTCCTTCCTTGAGCAGTTCTGAATATTAGTGGAGCTTTCCTGAGACTTGGGCTAAAATTTGTCTTTCTTAAACATCCACCTTTGGCCCTGGGCAGAAAACAAATCTAAATCATCTATACCATGAGAACCTTTCAAATATTAGAGAACGCTATTACGTACACCCAGCATCTTTTTTACTTCAGGCAAAATTTATTCCATTCTTTCAACCTTTCATCAGAGGATTTTACATTTCCTCACCTTTGTGGCTGCTTTCCTCTGAACTCAATCCAAGTTTTCTCTGGGTCTCATTAAAAGTGTGACGCGTACAGGACCTACACCCCCTAATGTGGTCTGACGAGCCAGCCCGGGTCACGGTGGACTGCTCCACCATCCCTGGCTGCCATCAGCCTCTGTCAGATAGGAAAGACCAGAAGCAGCCTCTCCCGTATCTCCCATGGGCAAGCGCTCTGATTTGAATACTGAGAACAACGTAGTGTTCAATGCGACCATTATCCTCATTCTCCACGATGATAGAGAGCGGCTAAGTCTGTGTCCCGTGCCACATGGTACCTGGGGAGCCCACACTGGCTCCTGGCACGCTGGATTGTGATCGATTCTCCCCAGGATTCCAGACTGTGAAGATCCTTGTAGATCTGAATTCCTTCCTTTGATGTATTCGCCTTTCCTCCCAGTCTGGTGATGTATCCGACCTGACAAATGTGCCCTTTATAACAGCACACATGTAATACATAATTTTTTTTAACCAAGACATTACTATGGCTACATGATAACCCTGGGTTTTTTCTCCTCCCTCAAAGCCAATGGGAATGATTCCATTTAGTCAAGCTCATTTAAAAATGAATTCATTAGTTCATTGAATGTAAGACCTCAGAACACGTGTCCTTACTTCCCACCCAGTGAGCATGTGCACAGTAAGAAGCACTTAGAGTAGCACTGTGTTCTGAAAGACAAAGTTCTGGGACTGGTACCACTGGTTCAGGGTCCTATGCAAACATTTCCATGCGGTCTTCTCGGTCAGCACGCTGGCAGGTGCAAATCTGTGCTTTGCACACATCAGCAGCACAGTGGACCTACCGGGACATAAAGCCACCCACACGAGTGACCAATCTAGACACCGAGAGTTTTGGTTTTGTTTTTTTTTTGGGGGGTCCAGTCATGGGGCCTGAACTCTGGGCCTGGGTGCTGTCCCTCAGCTCTTCAGCTCAAGGCTAGCGCTCTACCACTTGATCCACAGCGCCACTTCCGGCTTTTTTCTTTTTGCTTATGTGGTGCTGAGGAATCGAACCCAGGGCCTTGAGCATGCAAGGCAAATGCTCTACCACTGAGCCACCTTCCCAGCCCCGACACCGAGAGTTTTGGAAAATGAGCCCCATGGAAGACTAAAGCTCATCGCTCCTACAGTAGATGTTACGCCATCTGTAATGAAACGGTTCACTCTGAGAAGTGTCTATCCATCAGAAAGCAGACGGGGGCCAGAAACTAGAGTGAACACCAGGAAGCTGGGGTCCCCCTCACTTCTGAGGAAGCTACTGTGATAGGACTGGATCACCTCAACGCATCATGACAATCACGGCACCACAGGCCTCCCGGTCCTGAAGCCCCCATTCAAGAGAATCTCGGCCTGCCGCAGGTGAGCACCAGGGCAGGCTTCATCACGGGCCTCCGTCTTATGCTGGCAGGAAAGCCATCATCTCTGACTTCTACTTGAAGAGCCTATCCTGACCCAACGTGACCAGTCACACTCTGGTATTGTACACAAAACACTGCGAAGCACACAGGGGTACAAGGCCCCAAAACAGTGCCAAGTTCAATCCAAACAACGGTGTATTTACTAGGTGGCAGGAACGGTGCTGATTGACTTCGGGGAATCCTGTTATGTAATAGTCACAAATATTTTAGGAGGAATAGGCTAGAATTACTGCCTTTTCTGCAGATCAGTAGAGAGGGCTGTTGGTCCCTCTTGTTGGAAGCTGAGAGCCAAGGTGTGACCTTGGGGTCAAGAGTCACTTTGCATCACTTACCCTCTTAAGTACAGCACGCGCTGATCTAGCAGACACCAGGCTCTGCCAACGATGAAGGGTTTTTGGGGCTACGCTGCAGAGTCTGTGTCCGGTGCGGTCTGCTCCGTCAGTCCTAGCCTGGAGCAGGGAGGGGTCTCCGTCGAAGGGCAGGATGGCACGAGGCCACCGCTGTCTCTCCCTGGCCTCTGGAGCGGGGGCCCGGTGGGTTCTATAAAGTGTAAGGGTTCACACATCGACAGCAACTTCACACCCAGCAACCTGAGTGTCCAGCAGACCACTCGTGACCTGGGACGCTGCAGAAGCCACGGCGTGGCTGGCGGGCTGGGGTGGCTCGGGGGCGGGTTTGGTGCCCATGGTGAGGAGGGCGGTGGGTTTCCTGCCAGACTCTGGCCCTACGGATCCAATGCTCATCTCCGTGTCCTTCCGTCTTCTTCCCTCGCCACGGCCACGGCCACGGCCACAGCCGCCTTTCTGCCATCACAGAACAAAGGAGCCAAGACCACTTGTTCTGTGGGGATCCGAGGCGAGCCACGCTTATTTATTTCGTGAGCAGCTTCAAAACTGAGCATTCCAGTCTTGTAAAAAGTGACTTCTTTTTCTCATAGATGTTCAATTATTTTTTTACATTTCGTCCTTTTCCAGGCGATAGCCAGGTGGGAGGTTCCCTCTTGAACAGGTCAAGAACGCTCACCCAGGAGAACGAGGGGGGTGTGCTGGGATGAGGCGGAGCCCAGCGACCTTGGAGGAAGTCGACCTTCCTCGCTGTGGCTAGCTCTCGAACCATCTTCTGTTGCTTCACAGCCTCTTGACCTCTGTAAAAGCAGCGTTTTTTTTTTTTTCATTCTTTAATTAAAGACACTAGGAGTCCTCTACCGTGCACCCGGTCCAGCCTCCAGCTTGCTCTCTTCTTCATGATCACCTCTTCCATCCAGTGGCCTCTTTCCCACTCTTGCTCTTCTAGCCCACATGACTTGCCTTCTTCCCATCTTCCTTCTTCTCTTCAGTGCTGTTCTCAGCTGTGGGCCTGACCAGGCCCTGCCTGGCCTCCTGCTCAGAGACTCTGATCAGCAGTCCTGCTCTCCACAGCAAGCAGTCTGCACAGCCCAGGCAAGAGACTGCGTCTCCACGTTACCCCATGCTCAGGAACCCCAACTTCTCTGCCAAGAGGAACTCAGGTCTGCTTCTCCAGGCCTACCCTGGGGAAAGTGGTCATGCCCTGGGCGTGCCTCTGTGCCAGTGAGCCTCAGAGGTACGGGCCAGCATGTCCCACAGTGACCCACAGGCCGCAGGCTCTTGTGGAGCAGTACAGAAGCAGAGGTGGAGAGCCAGGTGGTCCGGGGACCCCTGTAGGGAAGGGAGGATTGTACATGGACACCCCTGGCCTTCGCTGCTGCTGTGAAGGTCAGCTGATGTGGTCAGCAGGTAGAACTTATTTTAGTCAGTCTAAGATCAAAGTAGGGGGATGTGGTGTGTCAGCCGGCTTATGCACTCTCGCCAGGATCCCACACGCAGGGGGTCAGAACTGTCTCTTCCCACAGAGCTTTGGGGTTCACTGGCCACGTGGGCGGAGAACAGAGAGCCAGGCTTGGCTTTTACTGTGGTGGTCAGTCCCATTCCTATCAGCCTGGACTTCTTCGCCTCTTCCCTCAGTCACCGACAAGGCCTGCGGGTTCACTCGTAGGCCAGGAGGAGGTGGTGATGTGGACCCCCTCCTCCACCCTCCCTGAGATTTCAGTGGGGCTTGGGTGCCCCCCAGCCAGACTCCGCCCAGTGCCGGATAACCGCAGACAGACAAGGGACCACTTTTCCCTGTATCGATTTTTCTCTCTTCCTCACTGTGTGATTTCACCCCTCTTCCCTAAAAGTGTGTTTCCGACCTAGCAAGAGGCAGTGATGGAAATCGGCCAAACCCCAGGGAGAGGTGGGGAGCCCAGCAATTCCAGCTTGACGCTAATGATTTGTGTACAATTCAAGGTCAGAGAATGATATGCGGGGCCCGTGTGCCCACCCACACGAGGGCACACACAATTTAGTGCTGATTATATCAGCGTCTAGCACTAATACATCTCACGCTGCCTGCTCACTGCCTCTCCAATTAGAAAGAAAACGCGGAGGGCAGGGACCACGTTAAGCTCCTTTTGTTCCTCACGCCACCCACCACCTTATTAGGCACATAATAAGTGTTTGATAAATATATTTTGTTGAAAGAGGCTTGCCTCTGCTAATGAAATAAATGGGCTCTTGAAATGTTCTGGGTAAAGTGGGTTTTTGAAGATGGGGTCTGATTTTACTGACATGAGGACTGATTTTACGGAGACGTTTCGGGAGTGGGATTACTGCAATACATTCCTTTACAAAGCCAATCACGCAGGCATTTGGATTCACATCTTGCCCCCTTCTTCCCCCTTCTTGGACCCAAACTCAGTTGTCTCCACTTGCATGTCTGTGAGTCTTCTGCAGCTACATGCATTTTGCTTTGGGGATGTGTACTTTTCTGGTGGTTCTGCTTAGATTTCACGTATGCTTAAAAAGATCGGCTACTTAAAAGGGGGAAGACATTTCAAAGGTAGAGGGTGGCACAGAAGTGGGTCTAAGGTTCTGGGAAAATAATTGACCAGTTTTGGTCTGGAGAAAACAAAAACCAAAGCTAACCCCTGCTGAGCGCCTGCTGCCCTGCTGGTTGGGTCTGAAATCCCCGTGTGACAATGTTCCTGTGTGACAATGTCCCAGTGTGACAGGCCTCATCTCGGCGTGGTGAGGAAGCTGCGGATTCCCCAGGCACAGTTCCTGAACATCCAACGTGAGATTTAAACCAGGGATCGTTCATTTTCAACGGTGAAAGGTTTTTGATTTTAAAAAGTTTCCACATCTTTGATGTCCCCCCAAATAATAAAGATTACACATAAATTAACCTGAGAATTATATATCAATGTATCCTATTTCATAGATGGTAAAACTAAAGTTAAGAAATATGTAAGAGCTGGGCACTGGTGACTCACGCCTGTAATCCTAGCCACTCAGGATTTGAGGATCACAGTTTAAAGTTGTCCATAGCAGGAAAGTCCTTGAGACTCTTATTTCCAATTAACCACCAGGAAAGCTGGAATTGGCACTGTGGCTCAAGTGGTAGAGTGCTAGCCTTGAGCTGAAGAGCTGAGGGACAGCATCCAGGCCTAAGTTCAAGCCCCAGGACACACACACACACACACACACACACACAGACGCACGCACGCACGCACGCACGCACAGATAACAAAACTTGGGTACTTCCGAATCAGACACACACAATGTTCTCTCTCTCTCTCTCTCTCTCTCTCTCTCTCTCTCTCTCTCTCTCTCTCTCTCTCCATATGTGCGTGTGTGTGTGTGTGTGTGTGTGTGTGTGAGAGAGAGAGAGAGAGAGAGAGAGAGAGAGAGAGAGAGAGAGAGAGAGAGAGAGAGAGAGAGGAGACTAAAGATGTAGCTCAGTGGTAGAGCACTTGTCCTGGGTTCAATTTTGAGCAGAGAAAGAAAAGGAAAACACATACACACGTACCTGTGAACATACACACACACGTACACATACATAGCTGAAGTACAGCCCCCCACTAAATAGACCATCATGAATCTGTAAAACTCTTTTTCTTCATGTTTCTCTAGGGAGAAATCCAATCTTCCAATCCTTCACACATTGACAAAGCACTTATTTTGCAGTGAGGGCTGTGTTTGGTATGGTGGGATGGTGTGTGTGTGTGTGTGTGTGTGTGTGTGTGTGTGTGTGTGTGTGTGTGTATGTGTGTGTGTGTGTGTGTGTGTGTGTGTGTGTGTGTGTGTATAAAGAAGTAATCATACCTTTTAACCAGAAGTCTATTATATTTTGGATGAGCTAATGATACTCGGTCAGTTTAGGAAAGTGATGGTGCATTTGGCTGTGCTGGTGTATATTTTATATCCCTTTCATTCTTCAAGGCAAACCACCTACCAATTCTGCAGCAACTCAGAGACAACACTGTTGGCATTGCACATATATGGAACGGTTGCCACAGAATCATTCAAGATTCATTTGACATTATGAATGCATTCCATTTAGCTACTCAGCTTGAGACTAGGAGAGCAAATTAATATGTGAAAAGTGCTGTAGCTCTCTGAAAGAAAACAATATTGAAATTCAGGCTTAACATGGAATCTAAAAGCAGATGTTGCACTGAAGGGAAGGAAATCCTGGGCCCTGAGTGCTAAGGGCTCCGAGTTCAAATCACAACTCTGTCACTTACTAGCTATGTAGACTAACAAAAAAACCCCTCACATGACCTTTCTAAACTTCAATCTTTTCACTTATAAAGGGAGATTGTTATACTTTTATGACAAGCTTTGAGAAGAGGAAATGAGGAAATACATATACAATGTAGAACAGTGCTTGAAAGATTATACTCATTAAAAATGGTAGCATTTTGTTTATGTAGCTTCATATCGGAAGAAATGGGATGTTCAAAAACAATGGAATGATAAGATTTCTCTCAGAAAATCCAAAACAAAGAAAGAATGTAAACAAATCCTCCTTCTCTGCGATTGGAGAGAAACCCCAATTACACAGCAAAAGCCACGGGAAAGAAATTCCAAAATAAGTCTCTTCCTGTGCATTGGTCTACCCAAATGTCCTTTCTGCTTTCAGCAATTGTTGCCAACATTTTATTGCTTAAAATAATCTTGTGTGATTGAGACGGAGCCCCAGAGAGGGCCAGGTGTCCTGAAATGTGCTGCAGTCTTTCTCCTGTCAACCTCAGAATGAATGATTCTACCCCCATATTTGTGTGAGAAGTATGGTAAAGGAAAGGAAGACTCAAGACCTTGATTGGGGATATTCTGTTGTTTTTTTCAGCCCCTAGTTATGTAGTTCACATAAGCGAGATTCTTTATGAATCCTAATTTTCAGAAACAAGGTGGTGGGCCCAAGAAGAAGAGCGGAGGCATACACTGCGCCCGTGGTATGGGGGAGCTGTGCCCTTCCTTCCTGGCTGACAGACAAGGAATCACATCCAGCCAGTAGCCCATCTGTGTGTTCAAGGCCCCACGAGGCTTGGTTTTTCTAGAAGCAATATGATTTTTGTTTTTAATATGCAGCAACCTTCAGCAAAACTGGCAGCAGGTGGGGAAAACTTTAGGATGCTGAAGACAAGAATTCTTTACTCAGAGAGAAACAACAACAACAACAAAAAGAGCCAGGAAGCTAGATAAGAGAAAAACTTAAAACAAAACTGTATATTCTTGTCAAAACAATGCTAGGAAGCATTCATGGCTTGTGGTCCCATCTGAGGATCACAGTTTGAAGCCAGCCCAGGCAGGAAAGTCTGTGAGACTCTAATCTCTAATTAAGCATGAAAAGAACTGGAAGTGGAGTTGTGGTTCAAGTGGTAGAGTACCATCCATGGGCAAAAAAGCTTAGGGGCAGCACCTAGGCCCTGAATTCAAGCTCTAGTATTAGCACACGTGTGTGCATACATACACACACACACACACACAAGATGACAAATACACATGCACACACATAAATATACAGATCTACCTATCATCTATCTATCTATCTATCTATCTATCTATCTATCTATCTATCTATCTATCTATCTATCTATCTATCTATCTACCTACCTATCTACCTATCATCTCTCCTGACAACATAGTGAAACCCACCAAATCTTGCTTGATAAAGAAGGCAGGGAGGAAAAGGAAGTTAGTAGAAAGGATAAATATGTTCTAAATTCACTGTGCACATGTGTGGAAAATCACAATGAACCCTCTCATATTACAAATATACACTAATAAGAGAAGACACTCTTACCATTTTGTTTGCAGTTCCTGCCTCTATAATTTTCATAGATAGATGACAATGAGTTTCTTTTAGAATCCTTCCTTCTTGGTCTGCTTAATGCCTAGAAGGCTGAATGAATGAATGAGTGAATGAATGATGCTGACTTTAAGGAATACTCAAGCAGTTACATCCTCCTAGAGGAAGAAAGAAGATGCTACTGAACAGCCTATATAATGATTAACCTTCTTAATCACATATGAAGACACACACAGTACATACTAGCAGTCTAATGCGATTCTAAATGCTACAATAAAGCATTTATACCCAGAATTGTCCTAATAACCCTCCTGTTCTCTAGAGGAGAACTTCAAGCTTGGTGAGGGCTTGAAGTCTTCCCAGGGTCTGATTAGAGTGTCTGCCCTCCTGCCCTCCACACTCGGCCGCCTCCTGCCCAGGCGGGTCCTTCACTGCCTGGCTGTGTGTCTCAGCCACCCAGGTCCCGACTGTGTGGAAGGGGTGGGGCAGAGGTGGGGTTCAGCTTCCGGGGAGCAGCCTGCCTGTGTTTATTCACCGCTTCCTCTCAGCCTACCACCACCTTCACCCCCTGCCAACTGGCCAGTCTCTCATGGTGGAGCTCAGCGGGTTCTCCAGCTACATGCTTTTCTTTGTCAACATAATTAACGAAGCTCATCCAAACGCCCAGAGCTCCAGCCATTCTTCCTGACTGCCAATGGGGGGTGAGATGTTCCTACCGGTTTCTGGGGTCCCAGGGCGGTGCACAGTGGCGGTGCTGATGACAGGGTACGGGCGAATGGTGCTCCTTCTTTGTGTAGGCAAGCAACATTACTGGAGACATACACGGCTGGGCAAAGTCTTAAGGGAGTCGCGACTTCACCAGCTCAGGTGAATTCTAACGCCAGCTGCAGGACTGGCTGTGTGTGGGTTTTGCATGGCTGGTGTTTTTTGGCTGGGTGGCAGGGGTGGGATGATATAACTTTAAAACGGTGAGGTAAAAGTATTGGAACAAGCCAGGCACTGGTGGCTCACGCCTGTAGCCTTAGCTACTCAGGAAGCTGAGATCTGAGGATCTCAGTTCAAAGCCAGACTGGGCAGGAAAGTCCGGGAGAGTCTTATAGCCAATGAACCACCAGAAAACCAGAAGTGGCTCTGTGGCTCAATGTGGACGAATGCTAGCCTTGAGCAAAAGAGCTCAGGGACAGCGCCCAGGTCCTGAGTTCAAGCCCCAAGACTGACCAAAAAAAAATAATCAGAACTTTTCCATGCCTTCACCTCTTCTGCCCTCCAGGCTGATTGCAAGGCAGATTGTGTTTTGGTGCGCCTCTGCCTCAGGCTATCAGGTACCGAGGCTACTGAGGTTGTGAATGTGGCTGGTTACCTTGAGCTGAGCTATGTGGTAAAAGCCTTGTCAGAATGTAGACGGTATGAAAAAAAGTATGTGAACTATCTTAATAGATTTTATTGGTCATATTTTTACATGCTAGTATTTTTTAATATACTGGATTAAATAAGTTCTTTGATTTGTTTTTACTTTATATAGTGTGGCCAGTAGAAAATTAAAACTTTTCTTAGTGTTATTGTGGCTTTGGGTTTGCTAGTTGGGTCCTTTACCGAGGGTACCTTCCAGCCCCCAGAAAGCTAAATTGATAAATTGTTTTTTCTTTTGTTTGTTGACAGCAATGCTGGGGTTTGAACTCAGGACCTGATGCTTGCTAGGCTGGTGCTCTACCACTGTGCCACACTCCAGTCTGGTTAGTTTTAGGAGACGGTCTCTTATTTTCCTGCCAGGTGTGTGCCTGATCCTTGGTCCACCTACTTCAGGTGTTCTGATCTTGGCTTGGGGTCATACACATCCTATACCTTGTCTGATTTCCTTCTGTTGAGATAGAGTCGTCCAAAGGAGCTGTCCTGGAATCACAATGCTGCCAACCCCAGCCTCACGACCAGCTACGATTACAAGCATGAACCACGGGCACTGCTGGCTTGCATTGTGTTTTTTATTGGGCCATGTTGCTCTAGAGGTTGGAATATCATACTGTCACTACCCTGAAAGGGACACAACAGCACAACACACTGATGAAAACCTTACTAATAAATGATATTACAATGAATGTTATTGATCAGCAACACTTTTTATGCACTCTGCCCTGTGGCCTCGAGTTCTCAGGCCTTCTGTGAGCCAAAGCATAACACGACAGATTCCAAAACCCACTCCTCTCCCCAGCCGGCATTGTGATTCTTTACATATGTCATCAGAGAGAACCATTTGGAGTCACGAAGATTGAAACTACAGAAACTTGCCCAGGAGTCAAGACATAATAGAAGGTCTGCTCCACAAAGCAGAAGCATTTTGCAATTTCTAGACAAGTCAAGCAGTGCTATGAATGGTTAATGCGTGATGGGCGCTAACACACCATGTTTTATTTTAAAGCTTGCAAGGTTACTTCTCTCACATACTCAAAGAAAGATTGCTTTTCTAGAAGGCTCTGTTCGAATCACAGGCATGACCTAGAGAATCTTTATAATAAAAATATGAAACAGCCGGGCACTGGTGGCTCATGCCCAGCTACTCCGGAGGCTGAGATCTGAGCATCACAGTTCAAAGCTAGCCTTGGCAGCAAAGTCTGTGAGACTCTTATCTCCATTAAACCATCAGAACACCAGAAGTGGTACTGTGGCTCAAGTCATAGAATGCTTTTTTTGAGCTGAAGCGCTGAGGGACAGCGCCCAAGCCCAGAGTTCAAGCCCCATGACTGAAACAAACAAACAAAAAAAACAACCAAAGAGTACATATCACATAGGGGTGACTACTCTGAATAATGAAAACAACCACTAATAACATGCATTTATGGAAAAAGCCAAACGTGTGTAAAAATAAGAGGCGCACTACAAAATGCTGGGTAGTCATTTGTGGCTCTATGGAATACAGATTTCAAAAACCATTACAAGTTTGCTTCATACATTTTGCTGCGTGTGTACCAAGTACCTCATAAAATGGGAAAAAATGAATTGGGAGAATAAGATAAATAACAATCAGGTAAATAAAAGTGCTTGAAATGGCTTTCACATACAAATAATATTTGATATTTACATTTATCCATGATATGATCGTCTTTCAAATATAATTTGAACACCCTAGTATTCAATGTAAGATCATAAACACTAACTCCATCTCCCTTTCCTCTTGCCATATATTAATTACCTCTTTTTTCCTCTACCTCTGTGCTTGGCTGCCCTTACACTTTATTTTAATTAGTGATCATTGCAGCATTGGCGGTCAAGTCCAGGGCCTTGTATCTGCTGGCCAAGCCCTCTACCAGTCACAACAACCTTAGCTCTTACTGTGGATCTATGTGCTTTGGAAGACCCAACCCAAGCCCTTGCACAAGTCAGACAAATGCTCTACCATTCTAGCCCCTTACTTCAATTTCTGGTTTTTGCTTTTGTTGAGACAGTGCTGCTATGTAATAGCACTTGTCCAGAGCTTGTGATTTTCCTGACTCAGCCTCCTGAGTGTCAGGATTATAATGGTGCACTACTATGTACAGTTTCATTCCTAAACTTAATTTGCCATGTCCTATGAAATTCCTATGGTTAAAGTGGTAGAAAGTCCCCTATTTTGGTGATGATCCTGAACTCGGGGCCTGGGTACTCTTCCTGAGCTTCTGTGCTCTGGGCTAGCGCTTTGTGCTCTAGTGACAGCTCTACTTCTAGCTTTTTGGTGATTCACTGGAAATACGTCTCATAGATTTTCCTGCTTGGACTGGCTTTGAGCTATGATCTTCAGCTCTCAACCTTGTGAGTAGCTAGGATTACAGGCGTGAGATGTCTGCCTCTAGCTTCCCATCTCGCTCTGGTCATGGGCAGGGGGAGGAAGAGCGCGCGGAGAGCGCATGGCTGCTTCTATTGATGCAGCAGTGGCACTCGCTAGACATTATGTTGAAAATGAACGCCACAATTTGTGGGGAAGGAGACCCCGGAAGGAAAAAAACGGGGAGAAAAAACGAGGGAAGAGGTGACACTGTTCAAAAGGAAATGTACTCATTACCTGACTTATGTAACTTAACCCTCTGTCTACCACCTGTACAATTAAAATAAGTAACTAAATACAAAAAAAGAGAGAATTCAACCAGATGACAGCTGTGATACGTCAGCATATGCGGCCCTCGAACAATGAAAGAAACGAAGGCTGCTGTGCTGTACACTGCCTGGTGGACGGGCGGCCGGCCGTGGGGGCTGTGGCGGGCAGGGCAGGGCAGGGCAGGGCAGGGCAGGGCAGGGCAGGGCAGGGCAGGGCAGGGCAGGGCAGGGCGTTGCTTACTGAAATGCATGCATCCAGGCCATGGAATCGAGTGCTGATTTGGCCGTGGAATCCAGCACTGGACCTTGAGCCATTTCACCCAGGTGAGGCTCAGGCCCATCCACATGTCAGAACTGCGGTTCGTTGGGTTCGAAGCTCTCTCTGTAAACAAAAACATTCTTGTCCTGCCAAACTACTGAGTACTCTCAGAGGCCAGTTGAAACCTTTTTCTTCTGCAATACTATCATGAAACGAATTCCTTTCTGAAAACATGCGTTATCTGCTGTTTCCTCCCAGCTCCCTATTTCCACGGCTCTGGCCACCAATCAGGATGTTCAGAATCTGCTGGGACAGGGACGAGGATGACTCAGTTCACTCATCGACAGGGACGCTTCCCGGGGCCCCCTGGCTCCTTCAGACTCGCATCTCTGGAAACGATTCTGCCTCTATTTCACCCTGCATTAGCCTTGCCAGGTGCTCTTGGCATGGCCAAGGTCACCGCATCTAAACTGCTCTCAGAGCCTTTGAAGCAGGTCAATATTCTCCAGGTTCTACGGAAGACTCGATGCTATCACTGTAAGGCCATATTCTAAGATGGCCCAGCGCTCACCTCGGCACCGCTGTCCTCTGAAGACACGCATTTGAGATGAGTAAGCTCCATGTCAAGAGAACACATGGGTCTTACGGGGCTTGCTTTATCACAGCCTGCCGTACTGGAAACTATCATGTGAAATTTGCCGTATTATATAAAATTCAATATTTGGAAGTTTTCGGTATTTGAAAGGAAAGGTGTTGAACATCACTGGTCACTCTAGGTGAACAACACTGGCTTTCTGGTACAGTGACAATAAAGGAATAAAAATCGTATAAACATTTGAGAACACATGGGCAGGAAAAGAACAAACTGGAGAAGATAGGTAACGGCAATTGAAAAACAGAAAGCAGATGACATTGTAGCTTATAAAAAGCTAAATCTAAGCCCGGCACCAGTGGCTCATGCCTGTAATCCTACCTACTCAGGAGACAGAGAGATCTGAGGATCGCAGTTCAAAGCCAGTCCAGGCAGAAAACTCTTATCTCCAGACTCTTACCTCCAGTTAACCACTCATAAACTAGAAGTGGAGCTACGGTTCCAAGTGGTAGAATGCTAGCCTTGAGCAAAAAGCACTGAGGGACAGTGCCCAGGCCCTGAGTCAAGCCCTGCAATGAACAGAAGAAAAAAGAAAGCTAAATCTAATCCTACAGCAAAGAAACCCCAAGTCAAACCAGATGGGTCAGGCCAGAGATTGCTGTAGACATGCAGGAATCAGCCACCTCTGACTGCCGAAGAAACAAACTGAAGTTCCAGAGAAACCATTGGTGGATGTGATAGATTCCCACCCACCCTCCCCCCATGATGGAAGAAGGAATGTGTGTGAGGCTCCAGAACCCCGGGCCTGGCCTCGCTGAGATGAAGTTGAGGAGCCAATGTCAAGAGAGAGTTTAAGTGAACGTCTACTTTGCACTTAGTTACTGGCCACCCCACATCACTCGGCCCTCCTCCTGCTCACTCCAGGAAGCAGCCCTCCGTCATGAGGTTGAAGATGCCTGCTCCCAAGGGAAAACCATCTACAGTCATCTGATGACTCAGTGAGCCGGCCAGGCTCTCACCCCGTCACCCAGAGCAAAGTGCCCCATCTGACAGGGTCACGGCCATCTAACAGACAGAACGACTAGCTACCTGTATTGGACCTTACTCTAAACATAAACCGATCTTTGAGAAAATCTAATACAAGAGAAAGAAAAACAAAATTAACCCACAGGAAAGGGTATCTGGGAGACAGAGCAACGTAAGTATAAGAAAATTTAATTTCAAAATGGTAGCTTTAGATTAAAAAGGAAAAATCAGAGAATAAGAGAGAGCTTATGGAAATTAAAAATGAGAAACATAAAGCAAAATATTTAATATGGAGCTGAGGAAATCTTATCAGAATGAAGAAAAAAAGACACAGAAAAGATAAAGATCAGAGAATAACCAATGGGGTTCACAAAACATAAGGAGTGGAAGATCAGAGATCTAAAAAAGAAACGGGTAAAATGATAAAAGAATAACAGAATATATCTAAGATCTTAAAGAAATCATCAGATTTAAAAATAAGGCTAGGCACTGGTGGCTCACGCCTGTAATTCTAGCTACGCAGGAGGCTGAGCTCTGAGAATCCCAGTTCAAAGCCAGCCCAGGCAGACAAATCTAAGAGACTCTTATCTCCAATTAATTAGCAGAAAGCCAGAAGTAGAGCCAGAAGTGGTTCGAGTGGCAGTGTGCCAACTTCAAGCAAAAAAACAAAAAAGAGAGGAACAAAACAAAAAACAAAAAACACCATCATCCTTTTCCTTGGGAATAAAGAATAAAAAAAAACCTTTATTTATTTTTAATGCATATGATCATTTGAAAGAGGGAAATATTTATATTTATAAAAAATGGAGACAATAACATATAGAATGCTCATGTGTCTTTTACTCAGCTCTCCTAACATTAAGTGGCATTTTGAGCTTAGGGAAAAATAACCCACAGGGGTGAGGAGTTCCTCCTATGATATCCTATCAAGGAATACCTAGGTATTTCAGAGCAATTTTCAATTCATAAAAAAAGATATCTGTTTTTCTGAAGTTCTATACATGCTATATCTACTTTCCTATATTATTAACATCTTGTATCAGTATGGTAAATTTGTTACAAATAAAGAACAAATACCAATAAAAAAAAAAAAAAACGCCATCATCATCATCAACAACAAAACCAAGCAAGAGTACCAGGTCCTGAGTTTAAGCTCTAGTATCAGAACAGAAATAAATAAATAAAATGAAAATGAAAAGAAAGATGAATTGTCACAGACTGGCAGGGATAACAACAAAAACCTCTCAGAGTGAAGATGTTACCCCGACACGGCCAGGGGCTCAAACACCACGGGACTTCTCAACGCTCTGAAAGCCACAGCATCATAACGAAATGTCTATATTTATTTTCATTCATGCATATTAGCTGCACAAAGCGGTTTCAATGTATCCATACAAGAGCATAATGAGCTCTCATCAGATCTGTGCCCTCCCCTATGCCTTCTCATCCTTAGAAAAAACAAGAAAGCATTTTTAATGAGTTTCATTGTTCTATTTCCAGATATTCAAAAAATATCTTTGAGACAGAGTATGTTCTTTAAACTATAGCTCTACAACAGAGTAAGCTGTCAATCCAAAGAATAAAGGTATTCTCAAGAGCAGTTCCATAAAAACAATCTCCCACCTACCCTTCCGTGAGAATACTATGAGAATGCACTTCACCAATTTGAGTAATCTAAGAATAAGAGAGAGAGAGAGAGAGAGAGAGACAGACAGACAGATAGACAGAGAGAAGGAAAGAGGATGCAGGAAAGAGATAAGGCAGCACAGACATTTAAAAACTGGTGGGGAAGGGCAGCTTAACTTCAGCAAGAATTTTGGAGGAGAGAAGCAGACTGGAGCAAGGGAAGACCTGAAAAGGAAGGAGAAGGGGAAGGAGTGAAGGAGAAACGGAGGGAGGGAGGAAATACAAACAAAAATGAGCTTTGAAACACCTTTTGTAAAAAAATCACACTGAAAGCTAAAGCTTTCAGAAAAATTTGAGGATAGATTGAGGGTAGGTGCAGATTCAGTACTAGTTTTTTTTTTTTTTTTTAAGGAGGCAATTATTAGCCTGGCACTGGTGGCTCACGCCTGTAATTCTAGCTGCTCAGCGGCTGAGATATGAGAATCATGGTTCAAAGCCAGCTCAGGTGGGAAAGTCCATGAGAGTTTTATCTCCAATCAGCTATCAAAAAAAACCCAAAGTAAAGCTGTGGCTCAAGTGGTAGATCACTAACCTTGAACAAAAAAGCTCAGGGATAGTTCTCAGTCCCTGAGTTCAAGTTTTGGGACTGGCCCAGTAAAAGAAAAGAAAAAAGAGCTAATTACTAATGACAAAGAGTTGTATAAGAAAGTTGTATAATCGCAGTGTGTACTCCATGGCTAAATCATGATGCACTATACAAGTTGAGTGGCATAAATAGAGAGTAATTTAAAAATAATAATCTAAAGTCACAGTCTGAGAATAGGAAGAGAAAGAAATTTCAGGGAGGTGGTGTGTATTTACAAGGAGGGAGTATAAGCAAGCTTAAGACATTTTCTATAAAACCAAATAACTAAAAAATGAAGAAGCAGCAGTTTGTGAGCTCAATGAGAAAAACAACATAATGAGCTCTCAGTGGCTGTGATGAGAAGCAGAAATGAAGAGATGACCATGGCTGTTTTTCAACACAAGCCTGGCAGAATACACTGATTTCCTAAAGTTTGCCCATGGAGTCCTCAGATAAGATAAGCGGTGTATATCTAAGGAAACAGACAAAAAGGGGTTTCAAGCTTTTAAAGTTAAGGATAATGCATGTTCAAGGCGATTTCGATGATGGACACTGAATGGCTCTTCTTCCAATGGAGATGTTAAGGCTAAAAGTCTGTAATAATATACCTTATACATTTTGGTACAATAAAATTAAAAGGGGGTAGACATATCTACTGAGGATAAATCCAGCCACACAGAGATCACAAACACACACACACACACACACACACACACACACACACACACACACACACACACACACACACACACACACACAGAGGAAAAGGCAGAGTGGTCTATAATTTATCTAGTTCTGTGAATGGTAGTACTAAAAGTTAACATCACAGTTTGGGAATCCTCCATTTTCCACTGGTCAATACAGGAATTATTCTCGGGTTCAGGTAGGCCTGTGGCCTTCCTTGACCAGCAGGTGGTCAGTGCCTTGCCTTTGGCTTACTTCTCCCAGAGTTGCTCCATTGAGTTTTGTTTGTGGGACACAGGGATGGAGTTTGCCTTCCCAGCAATCTCACTGTGGCACCACTGGCTAAAGATAACCTCCTCCCATCAAAGGATTCTTTTTTAGACTTGCTTTTCCAGTTCTTCTGTTTGATCTCCAAAGCAGCTTTGTGTCATCTGCGCTAATGCTTTCTCCACTGGAAGCAATAATGAATTGAAAACACATGGCCAAAGTTTGAATAGTTACCATCAGATGATTTATTAAACATCCTTGTATTTAAGATTCACTGTTAGGCACTATTTGAAAATTAACTAAAATATGTGTACGTGCATGTGTGTATGTTTGTGTGTGTGTTTATGTGTGTGTGTGAGAGAAATATATATATATATATATATATATATATATATATATATATATATATATATATACACACACACACACACATATATACCTTAAGAAAAAGAGATGAGCTAAGGGGTGGGCAGGACCAAAGTAAGTTCTGATTATTTCATAATAGAAATACATATTTGGAAGATAAAGAGGGTAATCCCAGATGAATATTTCAAAGTTGATTTTTTAAGGGAGCAAAGGGAAAGGTGAACTCATCAAAGAAATAACACAAGAACATGTCCTAGAGAAAATGGGAAAATTTACAATAGTGAAAACTTTCTTGATATGTTCATCATCACAATGTTAATTTAAGTTTCACAGAAATCAGGAGATGATATAAGGAGTAAAAAGAGGGCATGGAGAGAAAAAAGAGACTGAGTGTAAGAGAGAGACTTTAGAATTATAAGCAGGAATCCATAACTGTTGTATATAACAGGAAAGATGGAGGTATTTTAATTCAAGTGGCAAATCAGTTCAACTGAAAATATTCTTTTAAAAAAGAACCAGCAAGATGTAAACATTTTTAAAGTAGGTAGTTTCTCTTCCTTAAAAACATTTTTCTGCTAGGTGCTGGTGGCTAACACCTGTAATCCTAGCTACTCAGGAGGCTGAGATCTGAGGATCACGGTTCAAAGCCAGCCCAGACTGAAAAGTTCATGAGACTCTTATCTCCAATAAACTACTTAGCAAAAGCTGGAAGTGACGCTGTGGCTCAAAGAGGCTCAGGGACAGTGCCCAGGCCTTGAGTTCAAGATCCAGGACTGGCAAAATAATAATAATAATAGTAAATTAAAAATTAAAAATAAAATAAAATATAAGATGGTAGAATATAAGAAGGTAGAATGAACATATCATATATGTATGATAGAAAAAAGAGAAAATTAAGTGAACTATGAAAAGCAAACAACAGTCACTCAACTTTTTCAGTCTGAAGGCCTCTTCCTATTATTATTATTATTATTATTATTATTATTTTGTCGGTTGTGGGGCTTGAACTCTGGGCCTGAGGGTTGTCCCTGAGCTCTACAGCTCAAGGCTAGCACTCTACCACTTGAGCTACGGCACCACTTCCGGTGTTCTGGTGGTTTATTGGAGAGTTTCACGGTGTTTCATGGAGTTTCCTGCCTGGGCTGGCCTTGAACCACGATCCTCAGATCTCAGCCTCCTGAGTAGCTAGGATTACAGGCGTGAGCCACTGGTGCCTGGCTCCCTTCCTATTATTTTGCATAGTATTTTATACTTTATTTTATTTTATATTTTATATTTCATATTATTTTATATTTTCATATTATTCATATATTTCATACATATTAAACAACAAACCATGGATTATAGTAAACTGTTTGGCAATCTGCTTATTTTACTCACATTAGGGATATTACAGTTGAATAAAACCAGAATCATGATTATATATTTTCCCCAAATGCTCCTTTTGATTCCAATTTTTCAGTGTCAGAAATAACACCATGAGCATAATTTTTGTTTGAGCCCATTATGAAGAATAACATGGAAATTCTAAGTAGAATTGCTAGATAAGATACATCCAAAAATCTGAAGGATTTTTGTTTCTATTTGGAGTTTCCTCTCTCTTTTTCCTTTCTTTTCTTGAAATAGCCAAGAGGAGTGTGCCTTTCTACTCGTTTCTGACAGAAAGGGCATTTTTACAAGTGTTCCAAATAAGTAAATATCTATATAAGATAGCTTTCTTGAAATAAAAGTGTCTAGTCGTCTGCTATTGGCTTTGGTGCTCAAGCTATTCATTAAAACTAAGTGCTGATCATAGGCCTCATGGCCACAAAAGAATCAAGTGATTTTTTTTTTCACTAGCAACAGCAGAAAACTAAGTGGAATTATATTTTGTATCTAGCCTGTAATTCGTGTGAGTAGTTGTGCTATGTAGTTGAGTAACCAACTATTCTGCTAACTTCATAAATACTGCCCCACCATCAAGATAAAAAACAAGGAATAAATGCAGCGCAATATTCACATGGAGTCTTTTGAAGCCTGGCTGCGAACAGGGTCATTTAGAGGCATGCATTCGCCCGACGGTGCTTTATGAGGTTAAGAAACGATTATTGTGATGAGGTTTTGCCAGGGAAGATTCTGTCCACTCAAAGCCGGGTGAGCAGGGAGGAAGGGAGAGCAGCGCAGGGACTTAACGCAGAAAGCCATCACGTCGCTTCCTCACTTCACTGAGCCCTTTCAAAACAGAACCTCTGTGGCTGAAGGCTTCAGTGACTTCACAGTCTGACAAGCATAAGGACCTGGAATGAGCACCCTTAAAATTCATGTTCTAGCAAAGACAGCAACTTTGCCCCAAGTTAGCACATTTCTAAACGCTGAGCGGGGGGGGGGGGGTTGTGTGGGAGAGGATAGGGGGAATCAAGGTGCCCACACGGCTGCA
>NW_027204367.1:0-31177 GCF_024711535.1 Dipodomys merriami
TTGATGTGATAACAAATAATTTTTACATTTCTATTATTTTAATTTTATAAGAAATGCATTATTCGAAACAGATTGAACTATTGGGTTTTATACTATGTTTAAAGAAAGACATGACTATTTCTGACAAATGGTCACATAATGGCATGCCTTTCTGCCCTGTCCTTTGGTTTATTGCACCTTTCTGTCTTCTGGCATTTGTATTGCTTTATGTGAAAATCTATTTTTTAGTATATCTGAGTACTATAAATGTTTTCCTTCAACATGCAATTAATGAGTCCAATGATATTTAATTTCTACTAAGAGAATGATTATATACTAACAATGGACTTTAGTTTTGAATTGGAAGTATTGGCAAAATTCCACATTACTCTTTATTATCCTTTCATAAGGCATACTACTTTGCAAATATTTCTAAATTATTAGTATTTTATCAAGAGATGGTCAAAATTCATTAGTTTCTAGAAAGTTTACGTTATCTTTCTTCTTTATTTTAATAATTTCTTCAATACAATTGGATTATTATTGGTGAATTAAACACTGATTGCACATTAACACTCGTCGCGACACATGAGGTCCCCAACTATCCATTATGCAGAACTAAGTGCATTTAGGCCATCAGGAAGGAAAAAAAAGTTATAAATCTGAGAAAAAAAAGAGAAGAGATGATTCTTTACACAAACTGACAAGGTTATGCAAATAGTATGGCCAATTGTAGAGATGAAGTTCTGGTATTGACATTAGTAATAATAAAAATATGACATTCAGGGGCTGGGAAGGTGGCTCAGTGGTAGAGCACTTGCCTTGAATGCATGAGGCCCTGGGTTCAATTCCTCAGCACCACATAAGAGAAAAAGCCGGAAGAGACGCTTTGGCTCAAGTGGTAGTGCACTATCCTTGAGCTGAAGAGCTGAGGGACAGCACCCAGGCCCAGAGTTCAGGCCTCATGACCGCCCCCCCCCCAAAATGACATTCAGTGGATAAATACCCACTTCAATAAGGAGTCATGAGCTAAGCAGGTCACACATAACTGATAGTAAATATCCCAGAGTAATACATATTAAATATACACATATAATACTTTATGTCCATATAATGGGTATTCAATGATGGGTCAAAGTGTGGGTGGTCTCAGTTCCCTCACAGCTCCATAAAGATGTCCCCACGCTTTGATTAGTTTATTTTGATTTGAAGCAAAAAAAAAAAACCAGTGAAACTCTGTTACCATCATAGGAAGGTGATGTCACATACTTTACTTTATAGTTCTTCATGGAAGGATACCGAAGGTCATATATTTTCATTCTTTATTTTTGGCATGCCTGGGTGGACACAGAGTTAATACTCCTTATAGAAAAACAAATTGAAGTGAGCCGGAAGTTTTAAGACATGTCTGATCAACCACAAACCACATTTACATACTGAAAATTATCATCCAAAAATATGCTGTAGAAGCAGAAATTCTTTTGTTACATGTAATGTCTTATAACATTTGACTTTGAAAATTACTTATAAATTTCTCTAAGATTGGATATATTTATATTTGAGTGTGATCATGGCATTATTTTGCTTTTGTTTTTGTGTCAACATTGGGGCTTAAATTCAGGGTCTGTAGTGATACCCTTTAGTTTTTTTTTTCTTTATATAGATTAAGTGAATACATAAATTTCAAACGTTTTACATCACTGTGGGATACTGATACTTATTCTCACAAACATGTTTGTAGGGTTCATACACCTTATATTTCATTATTGTGTCCATGAGCTTTTATGTACAAAGCAAGCACTCTAACATTTAAGCTATAGGACAACTAAGAGTGTATCTGGTGATTGAATAGAGAAGAGAGTCTCACAGACCTTCCTTCCCAGCCTGGATTTCAATTGTGATCCTCAGACCCTAGACTAGCTGAGTAACTAGGACGCTCATCACAAAACACTTTGGAAAAAAGTTCTCTTGTTTTCATGGATGTCGTTTGGTATTTGATATTGAATTTCCCCACCCACTCCATTTTCTCTAAAATTGGATCCATATCTTGATCATGGGTATATTTGATGGTAGTTGGGTTGTACCAATTCTGGGTCTTGAACTTGACTTCCTGGGAGTTGTCCTTGAGCATTAATGCACAATACCAGCATGCCACTACTTAAACCACAGCTCCACTTCAGCATTTTTTGGTGATTCACTAGAAATGAGAATCTCAGACACTTTCTTGCCCAGGCTAGCTTTGAACTATGATGCTCAGATCTCAGACTAGTAGAGTAGCTAGGATTCTCAACACCAAAAATAGTTTCATTCATTGGTGCTTAGAAATGACACAATTCTATTCATGCTTTTCCTTTATTTTTGTTTTATTAAGGGAGTGATGCAGTAAATGAAAGATCTTGAGGGATTGCCGCAGCACTTGTAGGTTTGCTTACAAACATTTAGGAACAGGATCATGTTCCAGTTCTTACCAGGCAGAGACCACTCCAGCTTCCTAATATTGTGTACACAGGACACATAGATGCCTACTGGGATGAGAAGTCCAGGGGTTTGATAGCTAGGAAGTTCAGGAAAAGACACCCAGTCTCTTCCACCCGCACAGAAGAATGCAGGGTGTGCTCCATGGAAAATGAACTTGTGTCTTGGGTTTCCTCTGTGATGCCGACAAGAGATTCTAGAAGATGCATGTGACTACATAAGCAGAGCAGAAGGCTAGGAAGACCCTCGGGGGTGAGCTGCTAGTAGCCATGGGGCTCCAGGCTATATAATTGGCATTTTGGCCAGTGATCACAGAAATTGGTACAGATCTGGACCTTCTGGTTTGGCCCCCTCTCTCTCAAGACCTGTGCCAACTGAGCCTGAACCTGGGCAAATCTGTAGGGGTCAAGGTTCCCTAGGCCCCACTGTGGAGGGCAGTAGCTCTCCAGTGGGGTAAGGTGGGGCCCTCGCTTAAATGGCCTCGCCTGGCTGTGTGGTACAGTAGGTTGTTCAGGGTGGCTGTGGAGATGCAATTTCCATAGAAGCTGAGGAAATGCAGCTGGGAGCATTGGCTTAGGGAGGGCAGGATTGTCAAGAGCTGGGGTTCAGTGATGTCACAGTGCTCCAAGACCAGGATCTCCATGGTGCCGGTCACTTGCTCCAGCAGGGCTCACAGGGACTCAGGATTGAAACAGCCCATGCACAAACTCCTCATATACAGGTGCTTGAGCTGCCTGGCACAGGGACACTGGCACAAGGACTTCACATTGGCTTCCTTCAGTGAACATGAACTCAAAGTAAAGGTGTTCAAAGTCGTCGAGTTCCTGAGGATGGAGGGTAGCCATCCATACAGGACAAAGATATCCTGCACAGGAAACTCCTGGAGATGCTGAGGCTGCCCCAGATGCGCCATGTATTTGCAGAAATATGAGAGATTACTGAAGCTGGAAGTGTAGAAGTTGTCACTTATCTTGGAGAAGAATAGGCAAAGGTTCTTTGTCTGACCCCCGGAAGGAGAAAATTTTCTCATGGTTTCTGGACACCAGAAATTGTTCAACACAAGTTCAGTGATGGAGTCAAAGCTCACCTCATGCAGAGCCTTCCGGATTTTGTAGAGGAGCCAGACAGAATCTGAAGCTTGGTTGAGCACAGTTGGACTCCTTCTTTCCACTTCCTGGCCCACTAGCGGAGATAGGTTTGGAATTCATCCTGGGTGCCATCTTCAATAGTCAGGTTAATGGAGAGGATCAAAGGCTGTTCTTCAGTCCCAGCTGAAAGGTGACTCTCTGTTGACCTTTCAGTCAGGACTTCCAGAGAAGATAATCGTGCCATGGAATGATAATTCTAAATCCTTATCTCAAGTTGCAATTGCCACAAATTGCCACAAACAGCACTTGCTGTTTCCACCCAATGGGGTGCTCCTTCTTGACAATTAGGAGATCGAACCCATTGAGGACACTAGGAGATCAAGCCCTTTGAAGGCCTCCAGGTTTGGTGATTCTGCCAGATTCCTCAAGGGAAAGAAGAGGAAGGGCCAGGCCTACACCATGGCCTTCAGCACCTCTGAGTGGCCCTGGACACAGCCCTCCATAAAGAGTAGGGAATAATAGCACTGGTAGATTCTCCAGGGCTGAAATGACAAAGGAGTGGTTGCTCAGTAGGCTTTGCAAGGTTAGATGCTAGAGCATGGATGGGGTCCTTATGCTCATCCTGGTGTACCAGACATGGACCTTGTGTGCAGGACTCTCTGAATCTCATCAGAGCCAGGCACTGACTGCAAGCTTCAAGATTCTGGTACTAATTTTTGGTCCCTTGGCATGAATTTAACCTGACCCCACTCTCCAACACATACCTTTCAATCAGACAGCAGCTTCTGCTGGGATTACTGACCCACACCCAGCACCCGGGCACCTTCTGAAGAAACTCGAAGGTGATAGGATCATAGGCCTGATTCCCACAGCCCTGTTCCTCATTCAAATGGTTGGCAAACAACTCAATGGATTCCGCACCTTTTTACCCTAATTCTGCAAGTCATTCCCACAGATGGCCCATTCCCTGAGTCTGCAAAGCATCCAAGAATAGCAGCCAGCCCAAATTTTGAACATCCACATAGATATCTGGAAATGATCTATCTTTCCTTCCCTCCCTGCTTCCTTTCTTCCTTCCTTCATTCCTTTCTTCCTTCTATTTTCTTCCTCCCTCCCTTCCTCCATACCTTTCTTTTTCATTTTGTGCTGTTCTTGGACTTGAACTCAAGGCCTGGGCTCCATAAATGAGCTGCTTTTTGTCAAAGCCATTGTTCTATTTAGTCACAACCCTAGCTAAAGAATCCTAGAAAGTCTCATGGACATATTTGTCCCCTTTGTATTTTAATTGTGACCCTGAGCTATTCATGAATAGCTAAGATTCTAGGAGTTGTAGAAATTATTTTCTATTCCAAATCTTGTACCTTTTTATTCAAATGTACTTTCTTGTATAGCCACAAAAGTTGGTCCTGGTCAACCAATTCACTGTGGCTGTTTTAATTATTGCATTTGATAATTGCTACTAAAACTGATCATTTATCTACTGATAAATGTATGCATATCTGTAAGTTTTCTATTTGTGTGGTCCTTGCAAATAAACTTCTTAAGCTTTTTGTCTACTCATTTAATTTGGTGCTTTATAGGTTTTCTCTGCCCCCTTAGGAAATAAAGTATATTTTTGTGCATTTTTGTGATTTCCCACTTACTGAAATATATTTAAACTCATCTAAATAGTCTTCCGATTACATTTTACTGTTCATTAGCAGTGCACATATCTTAGCATGTTCCCAACTCAAGGTATCCATAATATAAACAATTGAAATCACTCACTTTATAGTACCATTATCTATAAACTCTTAACTACATTGGTGATATATCCATAATATCAAAAATATTTTCTGGGAGACCAAATTTGAACATAGAAAGTTGAATTTTTGTTCCAAATTTGTGTAATTATTCTTAACACTGCATATTTGTGTAATCAGAGTTCTTAACATGTTTTGTCCTATTCTCTAGATAATTCCCTTTAACCATTCTTATAATGTGACATCTGGAAATATAGTCTAATCATTTTATGTTTTTCTCTAAACTGTTTAATTCCACTCTTTTTATGTGAAAGAACTTTTTATAGTTGTTTTTCAATCTGCATGAGTGATTTTATTGCCTCTTTCTCTACTGCCCCATTCAGCAACTATAGTCATGACTTCTTTAAGTGATTTTTATACAGACATAATTTCTCTGTGGTCTTTTTGATGATCTCTAATTATTTGTTGATATGTAAATACTTACATTCTTTCCCCTTGGTTTTAAGGATTATTTGCGTGCTATGGTTCATATAATCCCTTTCATTACACTTCCGACAGTTGAGAAAAAGGTTTGTCTAATCAGTGTTGTGTCTGAAATTATGTTTACATTGCATTTTCATATTTTATTCCATCATTTTCATTTTAGAATAGAGTTTTGGATAACAAAATGGCAAAAGTTTAGATATCAGATTCACTATTTTCAAGTGTAGTAATCTTCTGGTTTTAGAAATTTCTGAGTTGGTTAGGCATTTGGGAAATCTGTTTGTTTTATAGCAGAACATAGGCAAAACTCTACAGTTTCAATCTGGTCTCTTTACTGTCTTTTCCACAGTGTCAGAATTCAAGGAATTTTCTCTGTATATCAGTGTGAGTACATGGTACAGCTTTTTATTTAAAAATAGGGTTGTTTAAGTCTCTGTGTTGCAACCTTTAAGAATATACAATTGAAAGAGTATATATTAGAAAGTCAAGCAAATGAAGTGATCTTGGTCAATAAACTGGTTTTTCTAGTACAAATGTGATGCAACTCTTTCTTACATTCCAAGGTATTAGTACCTCTAAAAGCAATGTTCTTAGAAAAGTCTTTCTGAAAATTGACCATAACTAAAATGTGGGAGATAAGGAAGTGCGATGTATTTTCAAGATGGTATCTATCAGTGCAGTATAACAAATTTCTTCCCAAAGTTCTTTGCATTTTACAAAGCCTTTTCACCTCATGCATCTGAGAAGACAGTGTTACAGTTATACTTTTAGAGGGGCAGGTTATCACATTGGAGAAAGAAGAGAAAATCCACTCTATCTTTTTCCTTCAACTAAAGGAGAAGGACTGAGGCAGAAGAGGTGAAACTAGATTTTTCAGGTGTTACACCAAACAGCTTGATTAAGAAACACCAGTAGAGTGTACCATGGTCCTCAAATAGAAGTAAGCATACCGTATTTACTTCTAGATTGTAAGTATGATGTTTACTTGTTTCAAAGATTTTTGTATCTTTTCAAGCAGAAAATCATCCATATGTGTCACTTTTATTAATCAAAAGAAGACCAGAAAAAATAACTAGCAACCTAATGGGAAAAAAGGCTTATTACATGAATCAAAAAGGAAGACTAAGGGAAAGATTAGCCCCTTCCTGCTGATTGTGGGAGTGGGTTTCACTTTTACTAGTTGTGTGTGTGTGTGTGTGTGTGTGTGTGTGTGTGTGTGTGTGTGTGTGTGTGTGTATGTGTGTATGTGTGTGTATTTGTGAAGGTTACAGGCCTTGAATTTAGGACCTGGGCACTGTCCTTAAGCTTTTGTGCTCAAGTCTAGTGTTTTAACACCTGAGCCACAACAGCACTTCTGGCTCTTTTTTTGTGTGTGTGGGTTAACTGGAGGGCAGAATCTCATGGAATTTCTTGCCCAAGCTAACTTTGAGCTATGATCCTCAGATCTCGACCTAATAAGTAGTAGGCATGATATACTGGTGCCCAGAGGTGTTCTTCCATTTTAAGGCATTAATGATTTATGCCAGGAAAGATGTCTTATCCTGTGTCACTTTTTACTTTCAGTCCTCATGAATTATCTGCTGTGGCATTAATTCAACTTTTCATTGCTTCTTGGTATTTTTATTTTGTCAATAAAACTTCTGTTGTGTTTTTCTTCAAAATTGGGTAACACAACTTAAATGTAGACATCATTGATCTCTTTGCTTGAAGAATAAGTAGCTAATCCATAATGGTACCTTTCACTTTCACCAACCATCCTCTATGAAACATATTTATGTGTTGTAGTCTTCATTTGAACAGCAGATTTTGTACAGAGGTACAAGTTCTCTTAACAACTGTGTGCCTGGCTTAAAATTCCTGGTTCTGAAGTATGTGATACTGATCTGATAGGAAATACTTTGAATTGAATTGAAATACTTTGAATCTAAAATAATGGATGAGAAGCAACCAATGTGATAACACACCTTGGCTAACAGAGTTGTAGTTATTCAGTGGTCCTAACAGAGTTTTTCTTTGACATCAACTAATAACAAGCAAGTAGATTAAGGATCTATAAGCAATAATATCAGAAGTTGTGCAGCTCAAAGCCAGGGCAAACCTCCAGCACCACTATCCTTTGGTATATATTTTGTTGTTTTTAGTGTCTAATAAATATACTACCAAACCTTCTTGGTATTTTCAAATTTGTTTTCTCTCTGCATTCAGCAGTTCAAGACACATTAGATTTATCTATGATTATTTAAAGAGATTTAAGCTGAAGAAACACACTGCTTCTCTGTGGTGAGTCTTTAACTCAGGACAGATACACTGTCCTGTGCTCTTTTTTGGTCAAGGCTAGCACTCTACCACCTTCAGAAACAGCTCCACTTCTGATTCTCTATTGGTCTATTGTAGGTAAGTGTCTCATGGATATCCTGCCAGGGCTGGCTTTGAACCATGATTCTTAGATCTCAGCTTCCTGAACAGCTAGGATTACATGTGAGCCACTAGTGCACATGAAAAATTATAGTTCTAGTATCAGCCTGAATTGTATATATATAGCATTTGATCTTAATTCTCTGCCTCTAAAAAAATGACTAGTTTTTAGTTCCTTTACATTTGTGTGTATGTGAGTGTGCACATTTGTGTTCCTATTCGTGTGTGTGTGTGTGTGTGTGTGTGTGTGTGTGGTGTGTGTCCATGAAAGGATGGATTTCTGTATCTTTCCTGGAGGAACTGAAGTCAAACTAGGTGACACCATTGTACTATGATAGTAACAGTATATACTCTTTTTGTGCCTAACCTGAAGTTAAATAGAGCAAATGCCTGAAGACATCATTCTGTGGAGCTCTTAGGAACTCATGCCACCCAAACCTCTGCCCCACTAGTGAATACTAACTATACATGCATAAATTATTATGTGTATATTTAATATGTACTTCCCTGGGATACTTGCTACCAATTTGAATGCTCTGTTCATCTCATTACCCCTCATTTAAGTGGGTAGCAAGCATTTGAATATCTTCTTTCATTGCCTTGCTATCACCAATGTCAACACCAATGTCTTCTCTACAATTGACTATAATATTTGCACAATATTGACAGAATGTCTTAATCATCATCGCTAGTCTCTTTTTTCTAACTCAGATTTGATAATCTGCTCTTTTCCTGATTGACAAAATGTACTCTGAATTTTGCATAGTGGAATTCATGTGGGGAACTCATTTTTGGATGAGAGTTAATTGTTTGCTACTGAATGAGTAATTAATGTTTTACATAGCAACATTAATCCAATCTATTGATGCAATTATTAAAATCCAGAGAAGACAAACCTGAACTTCAATAGAAACTGAAGTATTTTAACCATCTTTTTATACAATTACTGATGATATAGAAATATTTGCTAGGTAATATTCCATTTCAAAGGAAAAGAAATATAAAGATTTTTGCCAATATAGTTATATTTCCAATTCAATACATAGTTATATTTTCAATTCAATTGCCAATTCCAATTCAAAACAGCCAAGTGCTGCTGGCAAAACTGGCTACTCAGGAGGCTAAGATCTGAGGATTGCGGTTCAAAGCCAGCACACACAGGAAAATTCCGGAAAATCTAATCTCCAATAAACCACCAAAAAACCAAAGTGGCACTGTGGCTTAAGTAGTAGAATGCTAGCCATGATCTGAAAAGTTCATGGAGAGTACCCAGGCCCAGAGTTCCAGTCCCACAACCGACAAAATAGTAAAGCAATAGAAGTCCATTGTTAGCCCACAATCACTCACTTATTATAAATAATACTGTCAGAGGAAATGCACAATGAGCAATAGATGATGGCAATAGATGCCATTAGGTGACCATGTGTTTTAAATAGTCAAATCTTGAACAGAATCCGAAAATTTAGTCCATTAAATAATGAACAATGCATTTCTTATACAATTAAAATATTGGACATTGAATATTTACTTAATATCAAGAGATGTAGAATCTATTGGTATCATACAAAGTATACATCTATAATTTTGTATGTAAAATATTTTAAAGGTATTAAACAAGAATATGTTTAAAATAAATACAACCATGGATAAGCAAACAATTGTAAATCTATATTTTCGTGAAACAGAACTCCACACATCCAATGCATCATGATACACATTTAAAGTGTATTTTAATGATATAAATCAATTCTTGAAATTCTAAAGAAATTTAGAGAAAGTAGAGGAAAAAGAGTTGATGTTAGGTGAAATGAACCCAAGCTAAAGACTCAATTTTTTTTTCTTTCTTGCTATTGTTTCTAACATATTTATAAGATGTTTTTTGTTGCTTTGCATGTCCCTCCCCTTTTTGTTGGTTTGCATTTCCCTCCCCCACGGTATAACCCCTGTTTTCACTGTATTTGATGTTGGTATAATTTGGGGAGGGGAAGGGAAAAAACAAATTGTTTAAATAGGGATACAGGTGGACCCACTGCAACAATGAGATGTACAAGACGTTATGTCAGAAAACGAACTTTGCAACTTTGGCGGGAGTTGGGGTCAGGGAGGAGCTGGGAGGGCAGAGATGGTAAGGGGAAATTAAGGAGGAGGCAACAATGCTTGATAAGAAATGTACTCATTACCTTGCTCATGTAATTGTAACCCCTCTGTACAGTATTTTCAAAATAAAAAAAAGCTTATTAATTAAAAAAAGAGAATGAAGGAGGAAAGGAAACAGAGAGGATGGGGAGAGACTGATCCAACAAAACAAACTTACAGATGTGGCAAAAAGCAGATATATGAATAGAACTCTACAACTATTATAGAAAACACACTAATAAGTGTATGAAATATGGAACGTTGTTAAGTAGAAAATATTAATGAAATATATTTGAGTATTAAGAAGCATAGTGATGTATAAGAATGACAAAATAAATGAATATACAAAAGTATCCATAATCCATAATTTTTCTGAACGCAAAGCACTGCCATAATAATTCTCAGCGTTGTGTGTATTATTCAAACCATTAATCCAAAATTCTGCAGCTGAAATTAAAATTCCCGTATGCTTCTGTTCAATATTAATTAGTTATGTAGCCCATGCTTTCAGTTGTTGAATTTGTCACTCCATGTCACCTGTAATGCATTGGGACAGAGAATCAAATCACACTCTGAGGCTCCAAAGTCATACTATACAGAACACTTTTGACTGCTCCTTATGCTAAAACCAACACAAAGCACTTGCTCTGTTCAAGAACATTTCTAAGCACTAGGAAATTGACATGTGAAAGATGTCTGTTTTCTTTATAGTCTAATGGTAATTTTGAAGAAGATGGAGACCTTGTCCATAAAAAGGACTTGAATTTAATACAATCAAAGGTACTTATATTACTGAGTAGTTGAATAAACATACAGAAAACAGAGTAGAAAAAATAACCCTACAAGTAATTCAAACTCTGTGATTCTTTTTCATGGAGCAGTATCATCTATAGTTACAATTAAATTAATAAGTGAGGAAAGAAATACTGATGCTACAATTCTAATACATAACTTTTGCATTGAAAGGAGCAGGGATTTTTGGGGAGAGAGAATGTATTTCTACCTAAATCATGCAATTACCTGTCAGACTAGCCATCTTATACTCTCAGCAAGGGGTACAATCAAATCAACAGGCAGCCTTTCCCTCCTGATGTGATTCCCCAAATACAGGATCAAAACTTGCACTGCAGACAAAATGAGGAAGCTTAGAAATATCTGGTATGTGCCAGTTAATATTCAGCGTTTTACCCAAAAATTCCAATGTTTCAAAGAATAGCATTATTAAGCATAGTATTTATTTTTTTTTAATGTTTTTAATTTTTTTTGTTTATGTGGCACTGACGAGTGAACCCAGGGCCTCATGCATGCCAGGCAAGCACTCTACCACTGAGTCACATTCCCATAAGCATAGTATTTCTATAAGCATAAATCTAGACAGTTACATCAATGCTGTTATAGATTCCACATCATATAACAACCTTGATCTCTAATGAGACCAAAGAACTATTGACAAGTGAGAGACTTTTAAATGGTAGAGATTAGTGCTGAGAAAACAAATCCTAGTCTCCAGCCCTATGCACTTTTCCTGAATTCATGTCATTATTCACAGTATCCTACTCATCAGAGACATGATGAGGACCAAGGAAGAATTCTATTTGAAGCTTTAAAAGTAGAGTGTAGGGTAAATCACATGTCTCTGTTTTTAGACAATTACATGAAGCCCCAGTCTAATCTCATTTTCTTCGTATTTATGCAGTGGCCATGCTGTGAGAATATTCTCATACAGTGTTCTTCACTGATTCTTCTCACCAAATATGCCCAAATAGCAGTGAATGGAACATATACAGAAGCCAGCAAAATAAATATTTAATACACATAAAGTGATCCTCTGATGCTTTGTTACAGCATAGAAACCTGCTAGGGAAAAAGCAGTTTATATTTTATGATAACATTCTAAACAAACATTCAGAAACAAACTAACTTTGTATTGGAGGGTGTTGGTTAGTGATCCTCGGGCTTAAAATCACTGTCTGGACACTCTCCTTGAGCTTTTTTTGCTCAAGGTTAGCACTCTACCACTTGAGCTCCAATCCTACTTGAGCTTTGGGGTAGTTAATAGAGATAAGAGTTTCACAGAACTTTCTGTCCATTTGGGCTTTAAACTAACACGAGCCACCAGTGTCTACCCCTGTTAATTTATTTACTTCATCTTCTATCTAGTAGTCAATTAATACATTTTCTTAAGTTAAAAATACTTAAATGTGCAATACTAGGTTGTTTCTAAGTACATAGGGCATAAAGGTTGTGTGTGTGTATGTTTGTGTGTGTGTATGTGTGTGTGTGTGTGTGTGTGTGTGTGTGTGTGTGTGTGTGTGTGTGTGTGTGTGTGTGTGCCAAAACTAAGGCTTGAACTGGGCTTTGTAATTGAGTTTTACTTGATCCACAGCTCCATTTCCATGATTCTGGTGATTAATTGGCAAATAGAATCTCACAGGCTTCCCTGCTAGGAATGATTTTAAGTCATATCACTATCTCAGTGATCTAAATTGCTTGTTTTACAGGAGTAATTTACTAGAAACAAACAAGTATAACTTCTAAGGGTGAATTTTGCATCATTAGAGTTAGATCCAACACATTTTCTAGTTCCAATGGCCCACTATATCATATCTTCAGATAAAGACAGTTAATGCCATGGAGTGTATACAGAGAAAACTTTCCTACTTTTACCTGAAGTTGAAGACCTGGAAAATTCCAAAGGTTCACAATGTCACACTCTGCCTCTAACTTACTTCTCTCATGCAAAATCACTTGATATCCAGCAGGATTGTCAAATTGTATGTTCATCAGAAAGGGTACCGCTAAAAGAATTACACCATCTTATGTTGAAGTACATCCCAGAGTTAAAACAGAAAATCTGATTGTGTTTAATTTCAGATTCATAATTTGAAAATAGCACAGATCGGTGATGAATTGTTATGTAAGAAATTCTAGGATTCCTTATCTTAGGGTTCATTTTACCTAACATCAACATGTCTGACTGTTTCAACTATTCTCAGACATATATTAGTTATTGTAAATAAGGGAAACCATGGGACTTATGTTTCTTTGGGCCTGGCTTAATTCACTTAAAATATTTTTTTCCAAGTCTTTCCATTTCCTAACAAATAAGGCAATGTCATCTTTCTGATGGAGGCATAGAAATCCATTGTGTGTGTGTGTGTGTGTGTGTGTGTGTGTGTGTGTGTGTGTGTGTGTGTGTGTGTGTGTGTGTGTGTATTTGTGTGTGTGTGTGTGTGTATAATATTTTCTTGATCCATTCATCTACTGAGGGGCATCTCAGTCAGTTTTTCTTTCTTGCTATTATTTCTAATGTGTTTATAATATGATTTCTTTGTTGCTTTTTATGTCCCTCCCTCACGGTACACAAACCCCTGTTTTTACTGGATTTGATGTAGGTATAATTTGTGGATGGGAAGTGAAAAAACAAATTGTTTAGATATTGATAGAGGTGGACCCATTGCAACAATGAGATGTACAAGATGTTCTGTGGAAAAAAATCTTTACAACTTTAGCGGGGAGGTGGGGGGAAATGGGGGCAGGGATGGTAAGGGGAAACTAAGTAGGAGTCAACAATACTTGATAAGAAATGTATTCATTTCCTTGCTCATGTAGTTGTAACCCCTCTGTATGGTATTTTAACAATCAAAAAGACATATTAATAAAAAAAGAAGAAATTCTAGGGAGAATAATCAAAATAAACTTTTGAATTCCTGGTCACTCAGCAAAGAAGTAAAAAAGGTTCTCTTCAAGAAAAGCCAATTCCATGTAAAGAATCACGAATGGGACTATTCACAGCTGTATTTTTCTACAATAACTAATGTCTACAGTGTGAGATTTGTAAAAATTTTAATACATAGAACAAATCTAGATCACTTTTGAAAAGTATAGATAATTAGTTTTAGCAGGTTGTGCTTGGTTTATACTTATGAAACTCATAGGAAAAGGGTGAATTTTTACTTTTCAAAACATAACCTATGGGCATGTTGAGCTTATTTGTAACTAAAAGGAATTATGGAAAGGTCGAATACATTTTGTCCTTGTAAATGTTTTGTTTTTACTTAAGCACGTGAACCCATATCTAGAGTACCTCACAGAAATTTGAATAATTATAATTTGTTAGGTTTTGGAAAAATACCTTAAGTTTTTAATTTTCCACACTAAGAAACCTCTCTAGGAAGTGCCTTTTCTGTAAGTGTGTACCATCCAAAAAAGAAGGCCTTATATTTGCAGGGAAAGGAACTCTCCCTTTTCTGTTTCCCATTGTTTGTATTGTTTGATAAATAATCATCTCATGGAGAGCCTACGCCACAGCATGAACAGCATTGTATATATTGTAACTTTGTCCACACATAGTCATGTCAAAAATATGCCTAGGTAACCAGTCAAAGGAGTTATCAGGAGGACATTTCTCAAACATTAGTCAGACTTAGAATCTGAACAATCAAAAAAGAGAAACCATAGCCCAGGAAGGAAAAACAATTTCTGGGTATTTGGAAGGAATAACTGTCTTAAGAAAATCTCTGAATCCAGAAATATCTGGGTGATGGTGCAAAAAATGAGGTACATGAAATCAATCTAGCATGAAATACTTCCTTCTCATCATTAAATCCCAATGTGAGTTCACAATGCAAACTTTGCCTTTTATTAAAAATTGCTCAAAACACACTGTTTAGTCCAACAGGGATTCATTATTCCCATATATAATGAGGATATTTGCTGAAGATGTATTAATCTGGATATAATGTTCCATAATTTTGAATATTTATGAAATGGCATTGTTTAGGAGTTCTTTCTATTGCAAAGGCTACACAAATTCATTTCTTAGTCATCTCTTCTTTCAATTCATGAAGAATCCTCAAACCATTCTCATCTTGTATTATTAACAGTCCCAATCAGCTGAAGTGAAGCAATAACGATACCAGAGCAGTGGCTATTGGTGTGTCCTCTCAAGCAATCCGATAGAGAACAGGAAACTTATTGTTGTTCAGGGTGTAATCAAAAGCTCCAAAATAAGCTAAAGGGAATGAACATTGGATGCTACATAAATGAGAAAATTTCTATCCACCATAATCGCTGTAATAATGTATATTATATAACTACTTGAAGTAGGTGGAAAATTGATTTTTCTTGTAATTTTCAAAAATATAAAAATTAAGATTTTTTTGTTTTTTGTTTGTTTATTTTTTTCTTTTTTTGTGCCTGTCCTGTCACTTTAATTCAAGATCTGAGTGCTGTTTCAGAATCTCTCTGTGATGAAGGTTAGTCCTGTAAAACTTAAGCCACAGCACCATTTCTAGCCTATTCTCAGTAGTTTGTTGGAGATAAGAGTCTCATGAACTTTTCTGCCATGACTGCCTTCAAACCACAATCCTCAGTTCTTAACCAACTGAGTAATTAGGATTACAGGCCCCATGGATAAATTTCTTAAACAGTTGTACAATGTATCAATTGGTTTGGACAATATCTCTTGGACTTTGTTACAGTTTCCTTCAACTGCTCCAATCTATAAAAACACCACCCATCCCTTTTCTTTCCTAGTTCCATTTTCACATATGTACATTGAATCTTAACATAGTATTTTCTCAACCATCGACTCCCTATTCCTTTGCCTCTTTTCAATTCTTCTTTAACACCTACCCCACTGAGACAATATATGATTCATCTTTGTACTGTTCACATTTGATACTGTTAGTTGGTCAAAGAGGTTACACCATAAAATTTTACTTCTATGTGTACTCTACTTTAGGCAGCTTGATCAGATATACATGACAATGGATATGTGTGTTTTACTTTTTTCTTTTGGGGACACAGACCCCATTTCTCTTTCTGAGACTGATTTACTTCAACATACCTTGCACATGAGCATGCATGTTTGTGTGTGTGTGTGTGTGTGTGTGTGTGTGTGTGTGTGAATGTGTGTGTGCATGTGCGTGTGCTAGTTCAGTTTCACAACCTGAGAGCCTCATTCATTTTTTTTTGTTTTTGCTTCAAGGCTAGCATTTACTCATTGAAATACAAATTATTTCCTGCATTTTCATTGTTAATTATAGATAATTTTGCTGAGTAGCTAGGATTAACACATGTGAACCACCCAGCTTAACATATTTTCTTATTCTAAAGTCGTTTTCAACTTCCCAGTTCTTAAAGGAAATTATTGATAAGGCTTAAAACTCTAAATAAACCTGAAATCTGCAGTAACTTTTCCTTTCCCTTTTCCAAGCTAATTAGATTATAGATATCCCATTATCTTTGAATGCATACTTTTTTTGTCAGTTGTGGGGCTTGAACACTGGGCTGTCCCTGTGCTTTTTAGCTCCATGCTAGCACTCTCCTGCTTGAGCCACAGTGCCACTTTTGTTTTTCTTGTGATTTATTGGAGCTAAGAGTCTCATGGTCTGTCTTCCCCGGGCTGGCATTTAACTGTGATCCTCAGGTCTCAGCCTCCTGAGTAGCTAGGATTACAAGAGTGAGCCACCAGAGCTTGGCTGAATGCACTCTTGGATATCACAAAATTTGATAAGTTCCTAAATACCTTTCCCTTTCATCTTTTTTCTTTTTTTTTGCTGTCATTTATGAGGCATTTATTATTTATACCTGGAAGAAACATTGTATACTTGTGTTTAGTTTTCCATTTCATAACAAGATAATGAAGAGTTGGTTTAAAATATGTATTAGTCAAACACAACTGAGTTATTTCTAACTGTCTTTGAAATATAAAGAAAACTATATCTACATGCAACTTTGTTTATGAGCATAAGAAGTTTTAATCTCATAATTTGGTTATGATATCAATTTAGATCACCTCAGAGAAAACAAAAGTATGTGTTCTCATGAAAACCCCAATCAATTATTTTAGCATGCCTCTTAATTTTTCTATCCCATTTTTCTTGTCTTCTGTTCCTTAGTTGTGAGGGGATGCCATTTGTAGATGGGCCATGGAAGAAATGTCAGCAAACACAGAAAAGCCAATCCGGCCAACTATATAGTTTATAGTTATATATTCCATCTAAACTGTTCAGCCATGTACACATAGATAAATCCAACTACTCCAGAAAAAAGAATAATTCCTTGAAATATCTGTTCAGCTAGCTTTCCTTGTAATCCTGGCTGTAGGCCAGCGTCCAGCCTGCAAGGGCTGTGGAGGTGGTCAACCTGAGGCATCATGCACACGTGTATGGTTAGCTGTCAGGCAAACTGGGGGAGAGGAGCAAAGGCTCAGGTCTGATAAACGTCCTAAGTCAAACTTTCCCAGCTTAACTGCTGTTGTTGCAGGCTGCATCTTAGTGGCGATGGCGTTTTCTCAGCCTCCTTTCATTCTTTTCTAATACCTGAAAGGGCACCAAGTTAGACATTTTAAAGTATCTCCTCACTTGTCCTACTTTCACCTATTGAATCTTGTAGAAGTCCAGTAGTGTCCAAGTCTGGGAAGATTTTAATCCTGATGAATCTGTAAACGCTATAGACTTAGTCTTTCATACAAGAGTAGTTTGGGATCTCGAACTTCCTAAAGAGGCAAATGAAGGGATCTGTAAATGCGGTCCAACTTCCATATTGAACCTCATATATATCAAATCCCAGAATCAAGTTATGTAAAAGATCATGTTTTTAAAAAAATCTCAATAGTAAAATCCAAGCCCAAAACAAATTGTAGTTCTTGAAAATAAGCCTACATAATAAGCATAGAATTTTGAGGAGTTTTTAAAAACTTAAGATTTTGATGGACTGAATGCTTATTTCTCTGCCAATGTATATGTTAAAATATTACCCTAATCAGGATGGAATGCAAATATTGTACTTATGTTTGTAAATAGGAATAGGTAAGGACATGAAGTGAATTTGTTATCAATGAGATTCAGAAACTTACTTAAGCCATGAGAGAGCTTGCTTTATCCCCACTTCCACATGCACCACAGTACAAACCTGTCCCTTAAATATGGAATAGACTTTCATGAGACATCAAGTATTCAGTTGTCTTTATCTCAGAGTAACAATTTCCATGTGTGTGAAAAAACTTTTGTTTTGCTGGGCACCAGTGTTTCACGCTTGTAATCCTAACTACTCAGAAGTCTGAGATCTATCTATCATGGTTCAAAGTCAGCACAAGTAGGAAAGTCCCCGTGGGATATTAACCTCCAATTTACCACTCAAAGCCAGAAGAGATGCCTTGTTTCAAGTAGTAGAATGCTAGCTTTGAGTACAAAGAGGCTCAAGGACAACACTCAAGTCCTGTGTTCAAGCCAGGGAATTAAAAAAAATAAAATTAAAACTTGGGTTTGAGTCAATCAGTTTAGGGTATGTGGTTGTATGGGAGGTCAGGCTAACAAATTTTCAATTTAAGAACATCTTTCAGGAGCAAAGTGTCATTTAGATATGATTCTATAGCAAGCTCTGCTCACACACCCAAAATAGTGAACAACACTTCCTGAAATATCAACCAGGACAAGAGTTCAAATATTAGGTGGGGGAAATGTATTTTCATTCATGTAACACAGACAAAGGGATACATTCAACTCTAAGTAATTCATTCTTAACAGAGGGACATCCAACCTGAGGGATGAGGAAAGAATTGTGAGCAAACTCTACATTTAATCCCAGTTCCAAGGCCACTATGATAAAAGGCAGTAATAACTATTACCTTCACAATATTTTTAGATTGAGATAGTGGTTAGAAAAGAAAACAGGACTAAAAAGTATTAAAGTACATTTGTTTCTATTCTGTCATGTTTGTGCATTCATTCCTATGTATGTATGTGTGCACATTTTAAGGAAATTAATATGAGGAAGTAAAGATGAATTGTTCAAAGAAAGAAACAATAGTGGGAACATCAAAATTCAAGTGAGAATATGAACTTTTTCAATATATAGTGTATATATATTTATATGTATATAAATATATATGTACATTTAAAATTTCTCAACTTATTGCAGTTAGGTTAGTGATATCTTCTATACAGAAGAAAATAGTTACCTTGAAGGAAGTCTAATCAAACATGTAAATATGGTTGACTAAACTGAAAGCAAGGATAAGGACATGTGAAAGAAGTTTTGTCAAAAGTTGACAACAGTATATATAATAGTAAATATTAGTGTTTTGTGGATTCAATAAATGGTTGAGGATGCCAACAAGTTAAAATGCTTGTTCTAATAAGTAATGACAGTATTTAAAATTCTATGTACACAAGGATAAAAATATATACTAAGATACAAAAACATAAAATGCTAATCAAATTTTTGTCAATGACATCTACACATCTATAGCAAGCTATTGTATGATCAAGCTGTCAAAAGTGAATTTTGTATGGAAGATTCTCTAGAATAGGAGAGAAATGGAACTCATAACACTTAGGTGTGCCCCTGTTCCTCTAACAGTTGACTCCTAAATATAATACATACATACCAGCAGGGCATGGTAGAAGTCCTTAGGAAGTCTTTACAGTACTGAAAAAATGCATTTTATCCACCAAGATTACTGTACCTTGCTAAGGTATTTTTCACAAGTGAATGATAAAGGACAAATGCACGAAAATACTTCCAGAGTGGTGCAATTAAAAGAATAAACCTCCACCATACATATCCGACAAAACTACTGAAAAGTTTTAGTCCAAAAAATACAAACATTATCCAACAAGAAAAATACACAGAATGTATAAAAGTTTCTAGTAAGGCAATAGACTGGTAATGGCAGAATTTTAAATTCTGGGTGGACATCTGGCTGGTAGGTTTTTAACTCTGTCATTTCAGTGCCTGGGACTGGGAGTTTCCTTGACTCTCCCCATGTACTGACCCGATTCATGTGTGGACCAGCTCAGGTGCCATTACACCATGTCATATGTCTCCATGTTCATGTCCTGTCTCCTGTCTCCTGGCTGTTCTCTGGTCAACATGGCATCCAAATTCATTCAGCAATCCATTGGAGCTGAATTGGTTTGTTATATTGTTTTTGTCTTTTGTTTCCTCTGTGGTCTGTTTCCTGTGTTGTGTATTTGCTGGCTGCAGGTTTTTGAAATTAGCCACCTGTACAACACTAGCATTCCAATAAAAACTCTTTTATCACCACTGATCGAGCCTCCATGGTCAAAACTATTTCCATTAGAGAGTGCAACCAGCACCAGAGTAGCCCAGAAGGAAATGTAAATAGGAAAGGGACAACATAATATTCATTCCTTAATCTTGATCCTAACACAGGGAGGTGATGTGACTATAGGCCATGGAAGGAAATTCTGCCCTGGCCCCTCAAGCACTTGTCTATCTCTGGGATTGGGTACACACCATCTGCTACTAGCAGATAGTCTTGTGTGTCCCTTTCCCATCCCTTCCCAGCATCTCTCCCACCCAATCCTCACCCCCCACCGAAGTTGAAAAGTTCATTTTCGACATGACAACTTGTACTTCTCATTGTTGCAACGGGTCCACCTGTATCCTTATTTAAGGGAGTTGTTTTTCCCCTTCCACTGCACAAATTATATCGACACCACATAGTGAAAGCAGGGGTTATACTGTGGGGGAGGGACATACAAAGCAACAAAGAAATAATCTCATAAATGCGTTAGAAACAAAATGCATGAAAGAAAAAAACATTTAAATACATATCTTAGGGTTCATTTTCCTAACATCACCTTATCTGAAATTTTCTGCTTGATTCATACATATACGAGATATTGCAAATTAGGGAAACCATGGGACCTGTTTCTTTGGTCTTGGCTTACTTCACTTAATATAATTTTTTCCAAGTCTTTCCATTTCCTAAAAAATGGGGCAATGCCATTCTTTCTGATGGAGGTATAGAATTCCATTGTGTATACATACCATATTTTCTTGATCCATTCATCTACTGAGGGGCATCTGGGTTGGTTCCATATCTTAGCTCACCAACAACGAAGTAAGGATCCCTTCTGTCCACATCCACTCCAACATTGATTGTTATTAGAGTTCTTGATTTTTGCCATTCTAACTGGTTTGAGGTGGTATCTTAATGTAGTTTTGATTTGCATTTCTTTTATGGCTAGGGAGGTTGAGCATTTCTTCATGTGTCTATTGGCCATCCTTCTTTCTTCTTCAGAGAAGTTTCTCTTTAAGTCTTTAGCCCACTTATTTATAGGGCATTTGTTTCTTTGAGGATTTGTTGTAGGGGGATTTAATTTTTTGAGTCCCAAGTATATTTTAGATATGAGACCCTTGTCCGTTGTATGGCTAGTGAAGATCTTCTTCCAATCCTTAGGCTTTCTATTGATCTTGCTAGCTATGTCCTTTGCCATGCAGAAGCTCTGCAACTTCATGCAATCCCATTTGTCCAACCTTTCTTTGATTCATTTTGTTTCCGGGTCTCTATTAACAAAATTTCGGCCTGCGCCAAGGAAACCTAGGGTTTCTCCTATTCCATCCTGTAATGTTTTCAGAGTGTCTGCTTTGACTTCGAGGTCTTTGATCCATTTGGAGTTGATTCTGGTGCAGGGTGATATATAAGGATCTAGCTTAACTTTGTACAAGTAGTTAACCAATTTTGCCAGCACCATTTACTGAAGAGGCTGTCTTTCTTCCATTCTATTTTTTTAGCTCCCTTATCAAAGATTAGATGGCTATAGGTCTGTAAGTTAATTTCTGGGTTTTCAATACTATTCCATTGGTCCTGAGGTCTTTTCTTGTGCCAATACCAAGCTGTTTTGATTACTATGGCTTTATAGTAGAGTTTGAAGTTTGGTATTGATATTCCTCCAGCAGTGTTCTTTCCGTTGAGTAGCATTTTTGCTATTGGGGGTCTTTTATTGTTCCATATGAATTTTTGGATTGCCTCTTCTATTTCCTTGAAGAATGAGGTTGGAATTTTGATAGGTATCGCATTGAATTTGTAGATAGCCTTGGGAAGTATTGCCATTTTTACGATGTTAATCTTTCCAATCCAGGAGCATGGGAGATTTTCCCATTTTTTTAAGGTCTGTTTTGATTTCCTTTTTCAAGCTTTTAAAGTTTTCATCATCGAGGTCTTTCACTTCTTTGGTTAAGTTAATTCCTAGGTATTTTATTTTTTGTGGCGCTATTACAAATAGAGTTGCTTTCCTAATTTCAGCCACACTTTTCTTATTGTTGGCATACAGAAAAGCCATTGATTTTGGGGGGTTAATTTTATACCCTGCTACTTTGCCAAAGTTTTGAATCAGCTTGAGTAATTTGGGAGTGGAGTGTATGGGATTCTTTATGTACAAGATTATGTCATCTACAAAGAGAGATACTTTTATTTCTTCCTTTCCTATTTGGATCCCCTTTATGTTTGCATCTTGTCTTATTGCTGTAGCTAGGCATTCTAATACTAGATTGAAGAGAAGTGGAGAGAGTGGACATCCTTGTCTTGTTCCTAAGTTAAGAGGGAATGGCTTTTTTTTCACCATTAAATACAATTTTCTCCTTTCTCCTTCACAAATTAAAACATCAAATACAGTGAAACCAGGTGTTATACCATGAGGGAAGGCCATACCAAGCAACAAACAAATCACCTTATAAATATGTTAGAAACAATTGCATGAAAGCAAAAATATTTGAATCCTTATCTTGGAGTTCCTTTCACCTAACATCAATTTATCTGACCTTTCCTGCTTGTCTCAGACATATACTAGTTATTGCAAACAAGGGAAATCATGGGCCCTATGTTTTTTTGGGCCTGGCTTTCTTCACTTAATATAATTTTTTCCAAGTCTTTCCTGCCACAGCACACCACCAGCTACAGACCTCGTGAGTAACCCAACTGGGTCTAATCTCTGGGGGTGGCAATTCCATGTGGAATCCCAAAGCCCTCTGACCCAAATCCACTTCCAAAAGAAGGGATCATACCAGCACAAAACACGGCCATAAGCTTTGTTCCTAAGGCTGGTGTGGCTACCTGGAAAAGCCTGGGACACAGCTGCAGGCCTATGATAGCAGTCTACAAACCTGAAACCCCCAAAACTCCCTGCCACCAGACCTGAGAGTGTGACTCTAGATGACAGGCACCCTCTCCCATCAAAAGGCCATCTACTCCCAACCAAGCCACAAGGAAAGTTGACTACAGCAAGACATACAATGTTCTATCAGGAATCTGCTCTGAGATCTATGGGGAGACTAAAGCTCCCATAAAGAACTCCCCAAAAAACAATTCTTCAGTTTTTATTCTTGTTTTTGTTGTTTTGTTAGGCTTTATGTCTGATCTTTTGTTGGTTGTTTTTATTTCTACGTATTATTTAAGTGTACGATTTAAGTGTATTGTGATTTAGGATTTGCTATTTCTCTTAAAGCTTCTATTTTTCATTATTATTTGGTTTCTTCTTCCACTTTCTGATCTAATTTGTCAGATTTTTATTCTTTATTTTCTTCTAACTCTCCCTTTCTCCTCTCTCTCCACATTATACTAATACTCCATCAGAGCTACCCTGCCTAGTTCTATACACAAAGTAAGGCCTCCTTCTACGTGTGTAAACAATAATTACAGGAGTTAACTTAGATTAAGCGACTCTCTAATAATATTTGAAAAATCTTTCTCTAATCTCAGCAACTTTCCAAATACACTTCTTTTTCTTACCTTCATCTCGATCTCTAAGCTACTCCCTACATAACGTTTCTTCAAATTCTTTTCCACCTCTGACACTTGATAACAAGGTCTTTATTCTCATTGTACTACATACATATACCCCTCCCCCAAGCTGTTCTTATCCCTCTACTATCATTATACCCAAGTTCTTTTCTGAACTTGAAATCATATCTCTCCAATCCTAACCCTTCAATTCTCCATCTGCTCCAGCCCACTGATTCCTAACGGTTAATATATGAACCAACTTACATTTGGTTCTATATTTGACCACAAAATTGGTTCCATTTGACTATTTTGAGTACAAGGGGACCATCTTGTTAACTCTAAGGAGCAGAGTACTTATCACCCATACCCAGGATGTCACAAGTTACAACTATACATAATCTTGACCCTGAAGCCACAATATCCCTCTCCAAGCAAAGAAAAAGAGAGCTAAATAGGAAAACACGTACACATAACTTTGAAACCTTAAGATCTATATATGTACATGACACTGGGTTGGCTCTGCTCCCCCTCCCCCATAAAAAGACTGTCCTACTGTCATACCAATGTGATTCTTGTCTCCAAATGGGTAGAACCAACTGCAGAAACACAAGGAATATGGCCAATCAAAAACCTCAAAACTATCTCCACACAAACAAGCTACAGAACAGTCCCAGAATAACCTAGAGGATAATGTTCATGATAGATTAACTGCAAGGCTAGTAAACCTGCTGAATGAAAAATTGGATACCCTGAATAGGTTATTCTGAGAGTGTGATGAGGCCAACCAGAAGCTAATAGATGACTTCATAGCCTCCAGAAATAAAAAGATAAAGGAACTCCAGCAGAGGAATAAAGAAGCTAATAAAAAGATAAGGACCCAGATTAAGGAGTGGAAAGAAAAGTCTGGCAACCAATGCCAGAAGGTAAGGCAATCTATTCAAGACTTAAAAGAAAACTTTAATAAGGAGTTGGCCACCATTAAGAAAGAACAGCAATAAGAAGGGTGATAGAAAGTGAAGTAAAATGTCTTCAAAGAAAAATGGAGGAGGCTGAAGAAAGAATGTTGGATGCTGAAGACAGTTTAGACCAGACATTCCATTGTGACATCACAAACTCTCCAGTGTGACATATCATTGTCATTATGACACCATAAGCTCAATTTGACATCACAATATGACAATGACATCATAGCATTATGACATGACATTGTCACTGTGGCATCATATACAAATTGTGAATGCCTATTCTGGGATTGATTTCTATTTCAAATATGTCATATGGGTTGATAACAGAAACCCATTGTGACCTCATAGCCATTGTGAGATCACAATCCATTTGTCACATCACATTGCCATTATGATATTACTAACATACTGTGACTTCACAAAAATGTTTTGTCCTCATAAATTTTGTAACATGTCACCATTTTGATATCTGAGGCACTTTGTGAGCACACAAATTGTTTTCGTCCTCATAATTTTTAAGGTATGACATGTGATATCAGAAATCCACTGTGACATGACCCTTGTGTCATTATACTGCCAGACGTCATGACCGTAATATCACATTTTGACACCACCAACCTCTTAGTACTTCATCAATGTTGTGACAACAAATAACTTTGGAGACATCACAGTCCCTGTGTGAACTCATATACTCATTTTGAACAAATGAGAATTGAGTTCCAGCATTCCATTTTGACATCACCAACCCACTGAGACAACACAAAGTATTGTGACATTAACACTAGTATGGCATTCTGAAATAATTGTGACATCAAACATTATTTTGAAATGATATTGTGACATCACTATGCCATCATGATATCACTGTCCCATTGTGTTTTCAAAAATCTAGTATGAGCTCATAACATTTTAGAAAATTCTTGCTGTTTGGGACTTCAAGCTCCTTCTGTGAATGTCTATTTTTACTGTAAACTACTATCAATTAAATTTGGACATATTTTTTTAATTTTATTTTATTTTATTTTATTTTATTTTATTTGAGAACATATTGTACAGAGGGCTTACAATTACATGGGCAGGATAATGCATACATTTCTTACCAAGCATTGCAGCCTCCTCCTTTGTTTACCCTTCACCTCCCTTCCCATCCTCCCCCCTCCCCCTTCCCCCCCAACCAATCATACCTCCCTCCCCCCCCACACACCGACATTGTAAAGCTGGTTTTGACATGACATTTTGTACTTCTCATTGTTGCAACAGGTCCACCTGAATCCTTAAACGACTTGTTTGTCCCCATCTCCTCCACATGTTATACTGACATCAAATATAGTGAAAGTGGGGGTTACACTGTGGGGGAGGGACATACAAAGCAACAAAGAAATAATCTTATAAATGCGTTAGAAACACATGCATGAAAGAAACGAAAACATTAAAATACATATTTAAGGGTTCATTTTCCTAACATCACATTATCTGACCTTTTCCGCTTGACTCATACCTGTACTAGATATTGCAAATAAGGGAAACCATGGGACCTATGCTTCTTTGGGCCTGGCTTACTTCACTTAACATAATTTTTTCCAAACCTTTCCATTTCCTAACAAATGGGGAAATGTCATTCTTTCTGATGGAGGCATAGAATTCCATTGTGTATATATACCACATTTTCTTGATCCATTCATCTACTGAGGGGCATCTGGGTTGGTTCCATATCTTAGCTATGGTAAATAATGCTGCAATAACCATAGTTGTGCTGGTAGCTTTAGTGTGGTCTTGTTTGTAAACATTTGGGTAAATGCCCAAAAGTGCGATTGCTGGATCATAGGGGAGATCTATGTGAAGACTGCTTTCCAAAGTGGTTGAACAAGTTTACATTCCCACCAACAATGAAGTAAGGTTCCTTTCTGTCCACATCCCCTCCAGCATCTGTTGTTGTTAGAGTTCTTGATTTTTGCTGTTCTAACTGGAGTGAGGTGATATCTCAATGTTGTTTTGATTTGCATTTCTTTTATGGCTAGGGATGTTGAACATTTCTTCATGTGTCTATTGGCCATCCTTCTTTCTTCTTCAGAGAAGCTTCTCTTTAAGTCTTTCGCCCACTTATTTATTGGGCAGTTGTTTCTTTGAGGATTTGTTGTTGGGTGGTTTAATTTTTTGAGTTCCAAGTATATTTTAGATATGAGACCCTTGTCCGTTGTATGGCTAGTAAAAATCTTCTCCCAATCGGTGGCCTTTCTATTGATCTTGCTAGCTATGTCATTTGCCCTGCAGAAGCTCTGCAACCTTATGCAATCCCATTTGTCCAACCTTTCTTTGATTTGTTGTGTTTCCGGTCTCTATTCAGAAAATTTCGGCCTGAGCCAAGGAGACCTAGGGTTTCTCCTATTCCATCCTGTAATGTTTTCAGAGTGTCTGCTTTGAGTTCAAGGTCTTTGATCCATTTGGAGTTGATTCTGGTGCAGGGTGATATATAAGGATCTAGCTTTAGTTTTCTACATGTAGTTAACCAATTTTGCCAGCACCATTTACTGAAGAGGCTGTCTTTCTTCCATTCTCTTGTTTTAGCTTCCTTATGGAAGATTAGATGGCTATAGGTCTGTAGGTTCATTTCTGGGTTTTCAATTCTATTCCATTGGTAAATTTGGACATATTGTGATATTACAAACTCATTGTGACATCAGAAACCCATTGTGACCTCATCACCACTGTGACATCACAAAACAATTTGGGATCTAGAATGCCATTATGACTCACCAAACCATTGTGACATCACAAACCTATTGTGACCTCATGACCAGTATGGCATCACCAACTAATTGTGACATCAATGATCATGACATAACTATGATGTCACAATGACAATGTGAGGTCTTAGTGCTATGATGTCATTATATTTTCTGAAACCACAATGAGGGGATGAACCACTGGTGATGATTTCTCAAAGGGTATGTGGTGTTACAATTGCATCTCTGATCTCAATTTTCATGAGTTCACAACGAGGATATGTGTATTGAAAGGAACTGTGATGACACAAAGGCCATTTTTTTTAAAGGTGCTCAGATGTCATAATAGTTTTGGACTGTCACAGTGTTGATGAATTCAGAATGGAATTGTGATGTCACAACTAGTTTCTAGTATCACAATAAAATTGCAATTTCAATTGCTTCTAGTACAAAATGAGAATACGAGTTCACAAAGGAGCTTGAAGCTCCAAATCCATTGAGTTTTGTAAAATGTTATGAGTTCATACGAGGTTTTTTAAAACACAATGGGACAACTATATCACAATGGCAATGTGATGTCACACTATCATATCATAATAATGTTTTTGTCACAGTTATTTGGTGATTCAATAATAGTAATGAGGTAATAATAGCTTTGTGATGTCACAATGGGTTGGTAATGTCAAAATGGCATGCCAAATCACAATTGTCATTAACTCACAATGAATATATGAGATCACAAAAGGACTATGATATCTACAACAGCATGTGTCACAAATGTTCTGAATTCCTAAGCGATATTAGATTTCACAATGTGCACAATAGTCATGTCTGGCAGTATCATATCACAGTAGTCATGATGTCACAGTGGATTTGTAATATCACATCACACCTGAAATATTTTGAAATAAAAAAAGATTATGAGCTCACAAAGAGCCACCGATATAACAATGGCTGCATGCCAAAAAATTACAGAGGCAGGACAGGTTGGTGATCTCAAAGTGGGTTAGTGATATCACCATGGCAATGTGATGTCATAAGGGGATTGTGTTGTGACAAGGGTTATGAGTTCACAATAGGTTTCTGCTATCAACACACATGCTGCATTTGAATTAGAATGAAATCACAGAATAGGCACTGCCAATGTATCTATGGCATCACAATGTCAATCTGATGTCATAATGCTACAATGTAATTGTAGTTTGGTGATATCACAATGAGCTGATGGTGTCATAATGACAGTGTCATATCATACTGGTGATAATGTGATGGAGGGTTTGTGATGTTACAATGGCATGTCTGTTCTCAATTGTCCTGAGTTCATGATGATATGGGTACACAAAGCAATTGTGATGTTACAAATGCCATGTGTTTTTTCAAAGGTGTTAAGAGGTCAAAATAAGTTTGGGTTGTCACAATGTAATCATGATGTCACAATAGCAATGTGATGTCACAGAGGTAATGAGGTAACTAGGGTTTGTGACATCAAAAAGAGTTTTTAATATCAGAATATGTCCAATATCAATTGCTACTATTTCACTATGAGGATACGAGTTAACGAGGAACTTGAAATCCCAAAGGTCATGAATTTTCTAAAATGTTATGAAGTCTTAATCAGATTGTGAAAACTCAATGGGACAATGATATCACAATGGCAATGTGATGTAAAAATATCATGTCTTAACAATGTACTGATGTCACAATTGGGTGGTGATGCCATACTGGTGATGAGGACACAATGGTTTTGAGATGTCACAATGGGTTGGTGATGTCACTATAGAATGCCCGATCTCAATTTTCATTTTTTTAATGAGTATATGAAATCACAAGGGGACTGTTATACCTCCAAAGGCATGTGTTGTCACAAATGTTCTTCAGGCCTAACAGGTTTGTGATGTCACAATACTTTAGTGATATAACAATGGCAACGTGATATCACAATGGGTTTGTGATTTCACAGTGGTTATGAAGTCACAATGGATTATTGATGTCACAATGAGTTTGTAATATCCAAATCACACCCAAATTCAAATGCTAGTAGTTCACAATGAGGATAGGAGTACACAGCTAAAGCTTGAAATCCCAAAGGCTACACATTTTCTAAATTATTGTGAAGTCACAACTGATTTGTGAAAACCCAATGGGACAGCGATATCACAATGGCAATATGATGTCACAATATCATGCCATAATAATGTTTTGATATCACAATTGGTTATGCCATACTGGTGGTGTAACAATATGTTTGTGAAATCACAATCAGTTGGTAATATAACAATGGAATGGCTGACCTCATTTACATTAATTCACAATGAGTATATGAGTTCAAAAAGAGACTTTGAAGTCTCCAATGGCATGTGTTATCATAAAAGTGATGAAGTCCTTACAGGTGTGGGATGTCACAATTTGACACTATACTCAGGACACCTAGCAGTGTGATGTTACAACAGTCATGAAGTCACAGTTTCTGATATCATGTCATACTTGATATATAATGAGGTCAAAAAACAGATTATGAGATCACAAAGGTTTAAGATATAACAATGGCAGCAGGTCAAAAGTATATGAGGACAGGATAGATTTGTGATGTCACAGTGGGTTAGTGATATCACAATGGCAATGTGATGTCACACTGGATATGAAGTGACAATGGGTTTAGGATGTCAAAATTCATGCCACTTTTGAAATAGATTGAAGTCACAGAATAGGAATTCACAATGTGTCTAGGACATCACCATGACAAAGTGATGTCAAATGGCTATGATCGTCATTGTAGATTGGTGATGTCACAATGAGTTTGTGTCATAAAGACAATGGTATGACAATCGACCTGATGTCCCAAGGGGTGTGTGATGTTACATTTTCATGTGCACATCTCAACTGTTAGTTCACAATGAGGATTCGGGTACACAAAGGAAGTGGGATATCACAAAGATCATGTGTTTATTTTTTTAAAGATTCTAACAAGTCATAATAGATTTGTCATTTCACAATGTGATCTTGATGTCACAATGGCAATGTCATGTCCCAATTGGTTTGTTATGTCACAATAGTGATGAGGTTACCTTTGGTTTGTGATGTCACAATGATTGTAATATCACACTCACAGGTCAAAATTCAATTGCTGCTAGTTCACAATGAGTATACACTGTATGCGCTTCAGGTCCCAAGGGTCATGAATTTACTAAAATGTTATGAGGTCCTATTATACGTTTTTGAAAAATGATAGGACAGTAGTATTACAATACAATGTGATGTCACTATATCAAGACATAATAATGTTTTGATGTCACATTTAGTTGGTGGTGCCATAATATTGATGAGGTTAAAATAGGTGTATATCACAATTTTCTGGCATTGTCACAATTAAATTCTGGATCTCAATTGTCTTTAACTCACAATGAGTATATGAGTTCGCAAAGGGACTGTGATGTCTCCAAAGGCATATGTTATGACAAATGTGACGTCCTAAAAGTTTTGTGATGTCACAATGTGATACAAAGTTCAGGACCTCTGGCAGTGTGATGTCTCCGTGGTCTGAGGTCACTGTTGATTTCTGATATCACATTTCATACTTGAAGTATCATGATTTCAAACACAGATTATGAGTACACAAAATTCCTGATAACAC
>NW_027204368.1:0-31171 GCF_024711535.1 Dipodomys merriami
GACACAACGGGACACAGCGGGAGATGTGGGACACAGCGGGGACACAGCGGGGGACACAGGGAAAAACAGCGGGACACAGCGGGACACAGCGGGGGACACAACGCGGGAAAGAGTGGGAACACAGCGGGACACAACGGGGACACAGCCGGGGACACAACGCGGGAAAGAGTGGGGAACACAGCGGGACACAACGGGGACACAGTTGGACACAGCGGGATACACAGCGGGACACAGCGGGGACACAGCGAGGACACAGCGAAGACACAGCGGGACACAGCGGACAAAACGGGACACAGTGGGACACAGCGGGGACACAGCGGGGACACAACAGCGGACACAGCAGGACATAGCGGAGCACAGCGGGACACAGTGGGGGAAACAGGGAACAAAGCAGAGAACACAGCGGGACACAGTGGGGACCCAGCATGACACAGTGGGGACACAGCAGGGACACAGCGGGACACAGCTGTGACACACCGGGGGCAACAGCGGGGGAAACAGTGGGGGACACAGCGGGGAACACATCGGGACACAGCGGGGACAAAGCTGGACGCAGCGAGATACACAGCGGGACATAGCGGGGACAGAGCAAGGACACAGTGGGACACTACGGGACACAGCAGGACACAGCGGAACACAGCGGGAGCACAGCGGGGACACAGCAGCGGACACAGAGGGACACAGCAGGACACAGCGGGACACAGCGGGGGACACAGTGGAGGACACAGCGGGTGACACAACGAAACACAGCAGGGACACAGCAGGACACAGTGGGGACACATCGATGACACAACGGGATACAGCGGGGCACAGGGGTCACAGCGGAGACACATCGGGACACAGCGGGGCCACAGCTGGACACAGCGGGACACAGCGGGGGCCACAGCGGGGGAATCAGTGGGGAACACAGCGGGACACTGTGAGGACACAGTTGGAAACAGCGGGATACACAGCGGTACACATCGGGGACACAGTGAGGACACAGCGAGGACACAGCGAGACACCACAGCAGGGGACACAGGGGACACAGCGGAGAACATAGCGGGACACAGCGGGGACACAGCAGGACACAGTGGGGACACAGCAAGAACACAGTGGGACACAACGGGACACAGCGAGGACACAGCGGGACACCGCGGGGACACCGCGGGGGACACAGCGGGACACACCAGGGAAAACAGCGAGGACAGAGCGGGACACAGGGGGGACACAGCAGGGACACTGTGAGGACACAGTGGCACACAGCATAGGACACAGCTGGGGACACAACGGAACACAGAGTGGGACACAGCGGGACACAGCGGGACACAGCGGGGACAAAGCGGGAGACACAGTGGGGGACAGAGCGGGACACAGCGGGGGACACAAGGAGGACACAGTGGGACACAAGGAGGACACAGCGGGGGACACAGCGGGGGACAAAGCAGGATACCACTGGATACAGCAGAACACAGCGGAACACAGTGGGGACACTTTGGGGACACCGCGGGGGACACAGCGGGACACAGCGGGACTCATCAGTTAACACAAGGGAACATAGCGGGGGACAGAGTGGGGGACACAGCAGGACATAGCGGGGACACAGCGGGGACACAGAGGGACACTGCGGGACACATCGTGGACAGAGCGGGACACAGCGGGACACAGCGGAGACACAGCGTGACACATCGGGGACACAGCGGGACACAGCGGGACACAGCGGGGTACAGTGGGGGACACAACGCTACACAGCGAGGACACAGCGGGACACAGCGGCGACACAGCGGGAACTCATCTGGACTCAGCGTGATACACAGCGGGACAAAGCGGGGACACAGCGAGTGCACAGCGGGACACAGCAGGACACAGAGGGACAGAGTGGGGGACACAGCGGGACACAGCGGAAACAACGGGACACAGCGGGAGACACAGCGTGACACAGCGGGGTCACAGCGGGACACAGCTGGGGACACAGCAGGGACCCAACGGGGGACACAGCGAGGACACAGCAGGACACAGTGGGGACACAGCGGGACACAGCGGGACACAGCGGGGATACAGCGGGGACACAGTGAGGAAACAGCGGGACACAACGGGGAACACAGCGAGGACACAGCGGGACACAGCGGGACACATCGGGGACACAGCGGGGACACAGCCCGGGACACAGCGGGACACAGCGGGGGACAGAGGGTACACAGCAGGACACAGCTTGACACAGCGGGATACAGCAGGGATACAGCGAGGGACAGCGGGGACACCGCGGGACACAGCGGAGACACAAAGGGGGACAGAGGGGACACAGCGGGACACAATGGGACACAGCGGGACACAGCGGGGGACACAGATGGACACAGACGACACAGCCACGACAAAGCGGGAACACAGCTGGACACAGCTGGATACACAGCGGGACACAGCGGGGACAAAGCGAGCACACAGCAGGACACAGCGGGACACAGCGGGACAGAGCGGGGGACACAGCGGGACACAGCGGGACACAGCGGGACACTGCGGGGGACACAGCGTGACACAGCTGAGGACACAGCGGGAAACAGCTGGGGACACAGTGAGGACACAGCACAAAACATCGGGGATATAGCGGGGACACAGCGGATCAAAGTGGGGACACAGCGGGGACATAGTGGGGACAAAGCAGGACACAGGGTGACACTGCGGAACACAGTGGGGACACAGCGGGGGACACAGCGGGACACAGCAGGACACAGCGAGACACAGCGGGGACACAGCGGGGACACTCCATGGGACAGCGGGGACACAGTGGGACACAGCGGGGGACAGCAGGTCACAGCGGGACACAGCGGGACACAGCGGGGACACAGCGGGGGACAGCGGGGAAACATCGCACACAGAGGGGACACAGCGGGGACACAGCGGGGACACAGCTGGGCACAGCGTGATAAACATCGAGACAAGCGGTTACACAGAGAGGACACAGCGAGACACAGCGGGACACAGCAAGGACACAGCAGGACATAGCAGGGTACTCAGCGGGACACAGCGGGGGACACAGCGCGACACAGAGGGACACAGCCGCGACACAGCGGGGACTCAGCGGGGGACACAGCCGGGGATAAACCGGGACACCAAGGGAAACAGTGGGACACACCGGGACACAGCAGGGAAACAGCGGGAACAAAGTTGGGGACACAGCAGGGAAACAGCGGGAACAAAGTTGGGGACACAGCGGGACACAGCGGGGGACACAGCGAGGACACAGCGGGAAACAGCGGGAAACATCGGGGACACAGCGGGGAGACAGCCCGGGACACAGAGTGACACAGCTGGGGACACAGCGAGGACACAGCGGGGACACAGTGGGACACAGCGAGACACAGCGGGCCACAGCGGGGGACACAGCGGGACACAGCGGAGTACACAGCGGGACACAGCGGGGACACAGAAGGACACAGTGGGGACACAGCGGGGACACAGCAGGATACAGCGGGGACACAGAGGGACACAGCGGGGACACAGCAGGGCACAAAGCAGGGAAAACAGCTTGGGACACAGCGGGACACAGTGGTACACAGCGGGGACTGGGCGGAAACACAGCGGGACACAGCGGGGACACTCCAGGGGACAGCGGGGACACAGCAGGACACATCAGGGGACAACAGGGACAGGGCAGGTCACAGCGGGACACAGCGGGACAAGCGGGGGGACATCGCGGACACAGCGGGATACAGCGGGGCAGAGTGGGTGACAGCAGGGACAAAACGGGACATAGTGGGACACATCGGGGACACAGCAGGGTCACAGCAGGACACAGACGACACAGGGGCGACACAGGTGGAACACAGCTGGACACAGCGGGATACACAGCGGAACACAGCGGGACACAGAGGGACAGAGCGGGGGACACAGTGGGACACAGCGGGATACAGCGGGGGACACATCGGGACACAGCGGGGGACACAGCGAGGACACATCGGGACACATCGGGAACACAGCGGAGACACAGCGGGGGACACAGCGGAGGACACAGCGAGGACACAGCGGGACACAGCAGGACACACCGGGGACACATCGGTACACGGCGGGGAACACAGCGGGACACAGCAGGACACAGCGTGGGACACAGCAGGACACAGCGGGGGACATAGCGAGACACAGCGGGAGACACAGCAGGGACAAATCGGGACACAGCGGGACACATCGTGGGACACAGCTTTACACAGCGGGATACTCAGAGGGACACAGCGGGGACACAGCGAGGAAACAGCGGGACACAGCGGGACACATCGGGACACAGCGGGACAGAGCGAGGACACATGGGACACAGCGGGACACAGCGGGACACAGCGGGGGACACAGAGGGTGACAAAGCGGGTCACAGCGGGGACACAGCAGGGACACAGCGGGACACAGCGGGGACACAGCGGGACATAGCAGGACACTGAGGGGGACACATCGAGGACAAAGCGGGACACAGCGGGACACAGTGGGACACAGCGGGGAGACAGCGGGGGATACAGCGGGGAAACAGCGGGACACAGTGGGGGTCACAGCGGGACATAGGGGGACACGGCGTGGGACACAGCGGGACACAGCTGGGGACTCAGCTGGACACAGCAGGGTATACAGCGTGACAGAGCGGGGACACAGCGGGTACACAGCGGGATACTGTGTGACACATCGGGGACACAGTGGGACACAGTGAGAGACACAGCGGGGACACAGCGGGGAGCACAGTGGGACACAGCGGGGGACATAGAGGGGACACAGCTGGGACAGAGCGTGTGACAGCGGGGTCACAACGGGACAAAGCGGGGGACACAGCGGGACATAGTAGGACACAGCGGGACAAAGCGGGGGACACAGCGGGACACAGCGGGACACAGCGGGACACAGCAGGGACACAGCGGAACTCAGCGGTGTACACAGCTGGGAACACAACAGGACACAGAATGGGACAAAGCGGGACACAGCGGAACACATCGGGACACAGTGGCGACAAAGCGGGAGACACAGTGGGGGACAGAGTGGGATACAGCGGGGGACACAGGGAGGTCCAGGCGGGACATAGCGGGGACAGATCGGGGACTCAGCGGGGCACATAGTGGGGGACAAAGCAGAACACCACGGGACACAGCGGAACACAGTGGAGACACTGCGGGGACACAGCGGGGGACACAGCGGGACACAGCGGGGACTCAGCTGGACACAGCGGGGTATCCAGCGTGACACAGCGGGGACACAGTGGGGACACAGCAGGACACTGCGTGACACATCGGGGACACAGCGGGACACAGCGGGACACAGCGGGACACAGCGGCACACAGCGGGACACAGCGTGGGACACAGCGGGACTCAGCAGGGGACACAGCGAGACACAGTGGGGGACACAGTTGGGACATATCAGGACACAGCGGGACACATCGGGACACTGTGTGACACATCGGGGACACAGCCGGACACAGCTGGTCACAGCGGGGGTCACAGCGCTACACAGCAGGAAACATAGCGAGGACACAGCAGGACACAGCGGGACACAGCGGGGGAAAGAGTAGGACACAGCGAGGACATAGCGGGGGACACAGTTGGGACACAGCGGGACACAGCGGGGGACACAGCGAAGACACAGCGGGATCCAATGGGACATAGGTGGGGACACAGTTGGGGACACAGCGGGGAAACAGCGGGACAAAGCGGGGACACAGCGGGTCACAACGCGACACAGCGGGGACACAGCAGTGACACAGCGGGACACAGTGGGACACAGCGGTTACACAGCGGGACACAGCGGGACACAGCGGGGACACAGCGAGAACACAGCGGGACACAGCGGGACACAGCGGGGACAGTGGGACACAGCGAGAGACACAGCGGGGACACAGCGGGGAGCACAGCGGGACACAGCGGGGGACATATCGGGGACACAGCTGGGACACAGCGGGACACAGCGGGGTCACAGCGGGACACAGCGGGGGACACAGCGGGACATTGCACGACACAGCGGGACACAGCGGTGTACACAACTGGGGACACAACGGGACACAGAGTGGGACACAGCGGGACACTGCGGGACACAGCGGGACACAATGGGGACAAATCGGGAGACACAGCGGGGGACAGAGCGGGACAATGCGGGGGACACAGGGAGGACCCAGCAGGACACAGCGGGGACACAGCGGGGACTCAGCGGGGGACATAGCGGGGGACAAAGCAGGACACCACGGGACACAGCGGAACACAGCGGAACACAGTGGGTACACTGCGGGGACGCAGCGGGACACAGCGGGGATCACAGCGGGACTCATCGGTGAACACAACGGAACACAGAGGGGAACACAGGGGGGGACAGAGCGGGACACAGCGGAGACACAGCGGGGACACAGCCGGGGACACACCGGGGGACACAGCGAGGACACAGCTGGAAACAGCGGGACACAGCGGGACACAGCAGAGACACAGCGGGGAAACAGCGGGGGACACAGCGTGGGACACAGTGAGGACACAGCGGGACAAAGCGGGACACAGCGGGGGACACAGCGCTACACAGCGGGGCACACAGCGGGACACAGCGAGGACACAGTGGGACACAGCATGGGACACAGCGTGACAGAGCCAAGGACACAGTGGGATCCAGCGGGGGACACAGCGTTACACAGCGGGGGACACAGCGAGACACAGCGGGACACAGCGGGACACAGCGGTGACACAGCGGGTACACAGCGGGACACAGCGGGGGACACAGCGGGACACATCAGGGGACAGAGCTTGACACAGTGGGATACACGGCGGGACACAGCGGGCACACAGCTAGGACACAGCGGGACACAGCGGGGGACACAGGGGGGACACAGCGGGGACAGAGGGGACACAGCGAGGACACAGTGGGACACAGCGGGACACTGCGGGGACACAGCAAGGACACAGTGGGACAAAGCGGGACACAGTGGGACACAGCGGGGGACACAGCGAGACACTGCGGGGGACAGAGCGGGGACACAGCTAGACACAGCGGGACACAGCGGGACACATCGGGACTCAGCGGGACACAGCGGGGACACAGCGGACATAGTGGGACACAGCGGGACACAGTGGGACACAGCGGGGTCAAAGCGGGGACACAGCGGGGACACAGCAGGACACAGAGGGGACACAGCAGGGACACAGCGGGGAAACAGCGGGACACAGCGTGACATAATGGGGGACACAGCGGGACACAGCGGGACACAGCTGGGACACATCGGGACACAGCGGGGGACACAGCGGGACACAGCCGGACACAGCGGGGACACATCGTGTCACAGCGTGGGACAAAGCAGGACACAGCGGGGACACATCGGTACACAGCTGGGGACACAGCGGGACACAGCGGCACACAGCGGGACACGGCTTGGGACACAGCGGGACTCAGCAGGGGACACAGCGAGACAAACCTGGGGACACAGTTGGGACATATCAGGACACAGCGGGACACAGCGGGGGACACAGCTTGACAAAGGGGGATACACGGAGGGACAGAGCGGGGACACAGCGAGGACACAGCGAGACACCGCGGGACACATTGGGACACAGCGGGACACAGCGGTGTCACAGGGGACACAGCAGGACACAGCGGGACACAGCGGGGACACAGCGAGACATAGCGGGACACTGCGGGGACACATCGGGACACAGTGGGGGACACAGCAGGACACACCGGGGACACATCGGTACACGACGGGGAACACAGAGGGACACAGCGGCACACAGCGGGACACAGCTTGGGACACAGCAGGACACAGCGGGGGACACAGCGAGACAAACCTGGGGACACAGTTGGGACATATCAGGACACAGCGGGACACATCGGGGGACACAGCTTGACAAAGGGGGATACACGGAGGGACAGAGCGGGGACACAGCGAGGACACAGCGAGACACCACGGGACACATTGGGACACAGCGGGACACAGCGGTGTCACAGGGGACACAGCAGGACACAGCGGGACACAGCGGTGACAGAGTGAGACATAGCGGGACACTGCGGGGACACATCGGGACACAGTGGGGGACACAGCAGGACACACCGGGGACACATCGGTACACGGCGGGGAACACAGAGGGACACAGCGGCACACAGCGGGACACAGCGTGGGACACAGCAGGACACAGCGGGGGACATAGCGAGACACAGCGGGAGACACAGCACGGACAAATCGGGACACAGCGGGACACATCGTGGGACACAGCTTGACACAGCGGGATACACGGAGGGACACAGGGGGGACACAGGGAGGACAAAGCGGGACACAGCAGGACACATCCGGACACAGCGGGACAGAGCGGGGACACATGTGACACAGCGGGACACAGCGGGTCACAGAGGGGACACAGCGGGGACACAGTGGGGACACAGCGGGACACAGCAGGGACACAACGGGGATACAGCGGGACATAGCGGGACACTGAGGGGGACACATCGAGGACAAAGCGGGACACAGCGGGGACACAGCGGGGAACACAGAGGGACACAGCGAGGACACAGCGGGCACACAGCGGGGACACAGCGGGACACAGCTTGGGACACAGCGGGACTCAGCAGGGGACACAGACAAACCTGGGGACACAGTTGGGACATATCAGGACACAGCGGGACACATCGGGGGACACAGCTTGACAAAGGGGGATACACGGAGGGACAGAGCGGGGACACAGCGAGGACACAGCGAGACACCACGGGACACATTGGGACACTGCGGGGACACATCGGGACACAGTGGGGGACACAGCAGGACACACCGGGGACACATCAGTACACGGCGGGGAACACAGAGGGACACAGCGGCACACAGCGGGACACAGCGTGGGACACAGCAGGACACAGCGGGGGACATAGCGAGACACAGCGGGAGACACAGCACGGACAAATCGGGACACAGCGGGACACATCGTGGGACACAGCTTGACACAGCGGGATACACGGAGGGACACAGGGGGGACACAGGGAGGACAAAGCGGGACACAGCAGGACACATCCGGACACAGCGGGACAGAGCGGGGACACATGTGACACAGCGGGACACAGCGGGTCACAGAGGGGACACAGCGGGGACACAGTGGGGACACAGCGGGACACAGCAGGGACACAGCGGGGATACAGCGGGAAATAGCGGGACACTGAGGGGGACACATCGAGGACAAAGCGGGACACAGCGGGGACACAGCGGGGAACACAGAGGGACACAGCGAGGACACAGCGGGCACACAGCGGGGACACAGCGGGACACAGCGGGACACAGATGGGACATATCTGGACACAGCAGGGAACACAGCGGGACACATCGGGGACACAGAGGGGACATAGCGGGGACACAGCGGGGACACAGCTGGACAAAGCGGGACACAGCGCGACACAGCAGGGAAAAAGCGGGGACACTACAGGGGACAGCGGGGACACAGCGGGACACAGTGCGGGACAGCAGGGACACAGCGGATCACAGCCGGCACAGAGGGACACAGCGGGGGACAGCGTGGACACAACGGATCACAGCGGGACACATTAGGGACACAGCGGGGTCACAGCGAGGGACACAGCGAGACACAGCAGGGACACGGTGGGGACACAGCTGGACAAAGCGGGGACACAGCGTGGGACACAGCTGGGGGAACAGTGGGGAACACAGCTGGACACAGCAGGGACACAGTTGGACACAGTGGAATACAAAGCGGGACACAGCGGGGACAAATCAGAACACAGTGGGGACACAGCGGGGACACAGCGGGATACAGCGGGGACACAGCGGGATACAGCGGGGAAACAGCGGGGGACACAGCGGCGTCACAGTGGGGGACACAGCGGGGAACACAGCGGGACACACTGGGGACACAGCTGGACACAGCAGGATACACAGCCGGACACAGCGGGGACACAGCGAGGACACAGCGGGACACAGCGGGGACACATCGGTACACAGCGGGAGACACAGCGGGGACACATCGGGTCACAGCGGGAGACACAGTGGCACACAGCTGGATACAGTGGGGGACACAGCAGGACACAGCGGGGGACACAGCGAGACACAGCGGGGGACACAGCGGGGACACAGCTTGACACAGCGGGATACACGGCGGGACACAGCAGGGACAGAGTGAGGACACAGCGGGACACAGCGGGACACATCGGAACACAGCGGGACACAGCGGGGACACAGGGGACATAGCGGGACACAGCGGGACACAGCAGGGGACACAGCGGGGGACACAGCTGGACACAGCGAGGACACAGCGGGGACTCAGCGTGGACACAGCGGGACACAGCGGGGACATAGCGGGACACAGCGGGACACATCGGGACACAGCGGGACACAGCGGGGACACAGGGGACATAGCGGGACACAGCGGGACACAGCGGGACACAGCAGGGGACACAGCGGGGGACACAGCGGGACACAGCGAGGACACAGCGGGGACTCAGCGGGGACGCAGCGGGACACAGCGGGGACAGAGGTGACATAGCGGGACACAGCGAGGACACAGCGGGGGACACAGCAGGGAAACTTCGGGACACAGTGGGGGAAACAGCAGGACACAGCGGGACACAGAGTGGGACACAGCGTGACATATCTGGGGACACTGCGGGGACATAGCGGGACACAGTGTTGGACACAGGGAGGACACTGCGGGACACAGCGGAATACAGGGGGACACAACGGGGACACATCAGGGGACACAGAGAGAACACAGGGACACAGCGGGATACAGCGTGGACAAAATGGGGACACAGCGGGGTACACAGTGAGGACACAGTAGGACACAGCGGGACACAGTGGGACAGATCGGGACACAGCAGGGACACCCCTGGGGACACATCGGGACACAGCGGGGGACACAGCGGGGATACAGTTGGGACACAGCAGGACACAGCTGGGACATATCGGGATACAGTGGTGGACACAGCGGGACACAGCGAGGAACACATGGGGACACAGCGGGACACATCGGGGGACACAGCTTGACACAGAGGGATACACGGCGGGACACAGCTGGGACACAGCGAGGACACAGCGGGACACAGCAGGACACATCAGGACACAGCGGGACACAGCCGGGACAAAGGGGATACAGCGGGACACATGGAGACACAGCGGGGGACACAGCGGGACACACCGGGGACACAGCGAGGACACAGCAGGACACAGGGGGACACATCGGTACACAGCGGGGGACACAGCGGGACACAGCGGCACACAGCGGGACACAGCGTGGGACACAGCGGAAATCAGCGGGGGACACAGCGAGACAGCGGGGGACAGAGTGGGGACACATCGGGACACAGCGGGACACATCGGGGGACACAGCTTGACACATCAGGATACACCGAGGGACACAGCGGGGACACAGCGAGGACACAGCGGGACACAGTGGGACACATCAGGACACAGCGGGACAGAGCAGGGACAAAGGGGACACAGCGGGACACAGCAGGAAACAGCTGGACACAGTGGAGGACACAGCGGGATTCAGCGGGGGACACAGCGGGACACAGCGGGGGACCCAGCGAGACACAGCGGGACACAGCAGGACACAGCGTGGACACAGCGGGGACACAGCGGGGCACAGCAGGGACACATCTGGACACAGCAGGGGACACAGCGGTGATACAGTTGGGACACAGTAGGACACAGCCGGGACACATCAGGACACAGCGGTGGACACAGCGGGACACAGCAGGACACAACGCGGAACACAGGGGGACACAGCGGGACACATCGGGGGACAAAGCTTGACACAGCCGGATACATGGCAGGACACAGCTGGGACACAGCGAGGACACACCGGGACACAGCGGGACACATCAGGACACAGTGGAACACAGCAGGGACAAAGGGGACACAGCGGGACAAAGCGGGACACAGCGGGACACAGTGGGGGACACAGCGGGGGACACAGCGGGACACAGCTGGGACACAGTGAGGACACAGCGGGACACAGCGGGATACATCCGGACACAGCTGGACACAGCGGGGACACAGGGGACAAAGCGGGACACAGCGGGACACAGCGGGGGACACAGCGAGGACACAACGGGACACAGCGGGAGATGTGGGACACAGCGGGGACACAGCGGGGGACACAGGGAAAAACAGCGGGACACAGCGGGACACAGCGGGGGACACAACGCGGGAAAGAGTGGGGAACACAGCGGGACACAACGGGGACACAGCCGGGGACACAACGCGGGAAAGAGTGGGGAACACAGCGGGACACAACGGGGACACAGTTGGACACAGCGGGATACACAGCGGGACACAGCGGGGACACAGCGAGGACACAGCGAAGACACAGCGGGACACAGCGGACAAAACGGGACACAGTGGGACACAGCGGGGACACAGCGGGGACACAACAGCGGACACAGCAGGACATAGCGGAGCACAGCGGGACACAGTGGGGGAAACAGGGAACAAAGCAGAGAACACAGCGGGACACAGTGGGGACCCAGCATGACACAGTGGGGACACAGCAGGGACACAGCGGGACACAGCTGTGACACACCGGGGGCAACAGCGGGGGAAACAGTGGGGGACACAGCGGGGAACACATCGGGACACAGCGGGGACAAAGCTGGACGCAGCGAGATACACAGCGGGACATAGCGGGGACAGAGCAAGGACACAGTGGGACACTACGGGACACAGCAGGACACAGCGGAACACAGCGGGAGCACAGCGGGGACACAGCAGCGGACACAGAGGGACACAGCAGGACACAGCGGGACACAGCGGGGGACACAGTGGAGGACACAGCGGGTGACACAACGAAACACAGCAGGGACACAGCAGGACACAGTGGGGACACATCGATGACACAACGGGATACAGCGGGGCACAGGGGTCACAGCGGAGACACATCGGGACACAGCGGGGCCACAGCTGGACACAGCGGGACACAGCGGGGGCCACAGCGGGGGAATCAGTGGGGAACACAGCGGGACACTGTGAGGACACAGTTGGAAACAGCGGGATACACAGCGGTACACATCGGGGACACAGTGAGGACACAGCGAGGACACAGCGAGACACCACAGCAGGGGACACAGGGGACACAGCGGAGAACATAGAGGGACACAGCGGGGACACAGCAGGACACAGTGGGGACACAGCAAGAACACAGTGGGACACAACGGGACACAGCGAGGACACAGCGGGACACCGCGGGGACACCGCGGGGGACACAGCGGGACACACCAGGGAAAACAGCGAGGACAGAGCGGGACACAGGGGGGACACAGCAGGGACACTGTGAGGACACAGTGGCACACAGCGTAGGACACAGCTGGGGACACAACGGAACACAGAGTGGGACACAGCGGGACACAGCGGGACACAGCGGGGACAAAGCGGGAGACACAGTGGGGGACAGAGCGGGACACAGCGGGGGACACAAGGAGGACACAGTGGGACACAAGGAGGACACAGCGGGGGACACAGCGGGGGACAAAGCAGGATACCACTGGATACAGCAGAACACAGCGGAACACAGTGGGGACACTTTGGGGACACCGCGGGGGACACAGCGGGACACAGCGGGACTCATCAGTTAACACAAGGGAACATAGCGGGGGACAGAGTGGGGGACACAGCAGGACATAGCGGGGACACAGCGGGGACACAGAGGGACACTGCGGGACACATCGTGGACAGAGCGGGACACAGCGGGACACAGCGGAGACACAGCGTGACACATCGGGGACACAGCGGGACACAGCGGGACACAGCGGGGTACAGTGGGGGACACAACGCTACACAGCGAGGACACAGCGGGACACAGCGGCGACACAGCGGGAACTCATCTGGACTCAGCGTGATACACAGCGGGACAAAGCGGGGACACAGCGAGTGCACAGCGGGACACAGCAGGACACAGAGGGACAGAGTGGGGGACACAGCGGGACACAGCGGAAACAACGGGACACAGCGGGAGACACAGCGTGACACAGCGGGGTCACAGCGGGACACAGCTGGGGACACAGCAGGGACCCAACGGGGGACACAGCGAGGACACAGCAGGACACAGTGGGGACACAGCGGGACACAGCGGGACACAGCGGGGATACAGCGGGGACACAGTGAGGAAACAGCGGGACACAACGGGGAACACAGCGAGGACACAGCGGGACACAGCGGGACACATCGGGGACACAGCGGGGACACAGCCCGGGACACAGCGGGACACAGCGGGGGACAGAGGGTACACAGCAGGACACAGCTTGACACAGCGGGATACAGCAGGGATACAGCGAGGGACAGCGGGGACACCGCGGGACACAGCGGAGACACAAAGGGGGACAGAGGGGACACAGCGGGACACAATGGGACACAGCGGGACACAGCGGGGGACACAGATGGACACAGACGACACAGCCACGACAAAGCGGGAACACAGCTGGACACAGCTGGATACACAGCGGGACACAGCGGGGACAAAGCGAGCACACAGCAGGACACAGCGGGACACAGCGGGACAGAGCGGGGGACACAGCGGGACACAGCGGGACACAGCGGGACACTGCGGGGGACACAGCGTGACACAGCTGAGGACACAGCGGGAAACAGCTGGGGACACAGTGAGGACACAGCACAAAACATCGGGGATATAGCGGGGACACAGCGGATCAAAGTGGGGACACAGCGGGGACATAGTGGGGACAAAGCAGGACACAGGGTGACACTGCGGAACACAGTGGGGACACAGCGGGGGACACAGCGGGACACAGCAGGACACAGCGAGACACAGCGGGGACACAGCGGGGACACTCCATGGGACAGCGGGGACACAGTGGGACACAGCGGGGGACAGCAGGTCACAGCGGGACACAGCGGGACACAGCGGGGACACAGCGGGGGACAGCGGGGAAACATCGCACACAGAGGGGACACAGCGGGGACACAGCGGGGACACAGCTGGGCACAGCGTGATAAACATCGAGACAAGCGGTTACACAGAGAGGACACAGCGAGACACAGCGGGACACAGCAAGGACACAGCAGGACATAGCAGGGTACTCAGCGGGACACAGCGGGGGACACAGCGCGACACAGAGGGACACAGCCGCGACACAGCGGGGACTCAGCGGGGGACACAGCCGGGGATAAACCGGGACACCAAGGGAAACAGTGGGACACACCGGGACACAGCAGGGAAACAGCGGGAACAAAGTTGGGGACACAGCAGGGAAACAGCGGGAACAAAGTTGGGGACACAGCGGGACACAGCGGGGGACACAGCGAGGACACAGCGGGAAACAGCGGGAAACATCGGGGACACAGCGGGGAGACAGCCCGGGACACAGAGTGACACAGCTGGGGACACAGCGAGGACACAGCGGGGACACAGTGGGACACAGCGAGACACAGCGGGCCACAGCGGGGGACACAGCGGGACACAGCGGAGTACACAGCGGGACACAGCGGGGACACAGAAGGACACAGTGGGGACACAGCGGGGACACAGCAGGATACAGCGGGGACACAGAGGGACACAGCGGGGACACAGCAGGGCACAAAGCAGGGAAAACAGCTTGGGACACAGCGGGACACAGTGGTACACAGCGGGGACTGGGCGGAAACACAGCGGGACACAGCGGGGACACTCCAGGGGACAGCGGGGACACAGCAGGACACATCAGGGGACAACAGGGACAGGGCAGGTCACAGCGGGACACAGCGGGACAAGCGGGGGGACATCGCGGACACAGCGGGATACAGCGGGGCAGAGTGGGTGACAGCAGGGACAAAACGGGACATAGTGGGACACATCGGGGACACAGCAGGGTCACAGCAGGACACAGACGACACAGGGGCGACACAGGTGGAACACAGCTGGACACAGCGGGATACACAGCGGAACACAGCGGGACACAGAGGGACAGAGCGGGGGACACAGTGGGACACAGCGGGATACAGCGGGGGACACATCGGGACACAGCGGGGGACACAGCGAGGACACATCGGGACACATCGGGAACACAGCGGAGACACAGCGGGGGACACAGCGGAGGACACAGCGAGGACACAGCGGGACACAGCAGGACACACCGGGGACACATCGGTACACGGCGGGGAACACAGCGGGACACAGCAGGACACAGCGTGGGACACAGCAGGACACAGCGGGGGACATAGCGAGACACAGCGGGAGACACAGCAGGGACAAATCGGGACACAGCGGGACACATCGTGGGACACAGCTTTACACAGCGGGATACTCAGAGGGACACAGCGGGGACACAGCGAGGAAACAGCGGGACACAGCGGGACACATCGGGACACAGCGGGACAGAGCGAGGACACATGGGACACAGCGGGACACAGCGGGACACAGCGGGGGACACAGAGGGTGACAAAGCGGGTCACAGCGGGGACACAGCAGGGACACAGCGGGACACAGCGGGGACACAGCGGGACATAGCAGGACACTGAGGGGGACACATCGAGGACAAAGCGGGACACAGCGGGACACAGTGGGACACAGCGGGGAGACAGCGGGGGATACAGCGGGGAAACAGCGGGACACAGTGGGGGTCACAGCGGGACATAGGGGGACACGGCGTGGGACACAGCGGGACACAGCTGGGGACTCAGCTGGACACAGCAGGGTATACAGCGTGACAGAGCGGGGACACAGCGGGTACACAGCGGGATACTGTGTGACACATCGGGGACACAGTGGGACACAGTGAGAGACACAGCGGGGACACAGCGGGGAGCACAGTGGGACACAGCGGGGGACATAGAGGGGACACAGCTGGGACAGAGCGTGTGACAGCGGGGTCACAACGGGACAAAGCGGGGGACACAGCGGGACATAGTAGGACACAGCGGGACAAAGCGGGGGACACAGCGGGACACAGCGGGACACAGCGGGACACAGCAGGGACACAGCGGAACTCAGCGGTGTACACAGCTGGGAACACAACAGGACACAGAATGGGACAAAGCGGGACACAGCGGAACACATCGGGACACAGTGGCGACAAAGCGGGAGACACAGTGGGGGACAGAGTGGGATACAGCGGGGGACACAGGGAGGTCCAGGCGGGACATAGCGGGGACAGATCGGGGACTCAGCGGGGCACATAGTGGGGGACAAAGCAGAACACCACGGGACACAGCGGAACACAGTGGAGACACTGCGGGGACACAGCGGGGGACACAGCGGGACACAGCGGGGACTCAGCTGGACACAGCGGGGTATCCAGCGTGACACAGCGGGGACACAGTGGGGACACAGCAGGACACTGCGTGACACATCGGGGACACAGCGGGACACAGCGGGACACAGCGGGACACAGCGGCACACAGCGGGACACAGCGTGGGACACAGCGGGACTCAGCAGGGGACACAGCGAGACACAGCGGGGGACACAGTTGGGACATATCAGGACACAGCGGGACACATCGGGACACTGTGTGACACATCGGGGACACAGCCGGACACAGCTGGTCACAGCGGGGGTCACAGCGCTACACAGCAGGAAACATAGCGAGGACACAGCAGGACACAGCGGGACACAGCGGGGGAAAGAGTAGGACACAGCGAGGACATAGCGGGGGACACAGTTGGGACACAGCGGGACACAGCGGGGGACACAGCGAAGACACAGCGGGATCCAATGGGACATAGGTGGGGACACAGTTGGGGACACAGCGGGGAAACAGCGGGACAAAGCGGGGACACAGCGGGTCACAACGCGACACAGCGGGGACACAGCAGTGACACAGCGGGACACAGTGGGACACAGCGGTTACACAGCGGGACACAGCGGGACACAGCGGGGACACAGCGAGAACACAGCGGGACACAGCGGGACACAGCGGGGACAGTGGGACACAGCGAGAGACACAGCGGGGACACAGCGGGGAGCACAGCGGGACACAGCGGGGGACATATCGGGGACACAGCGGGAGACACAGCACGGACAAATCGGGACACAGCGGGACACAGCGGGGGACACAGCGGGACATTGCACGACACAGCGGGACACAGCGGTGTACACAACTGGGGACACAACGGGACACAGAGTGGGACACAGCGGGACACTGCGGGACACAGCGGGACACAATGGGGACAAATCGGGAGACACAGCGGGGGACAGAGCGGGACAATGCGGGGGACACAGGGAGGACCCAGCAGGACACAGCGGGGACACAGCGGGGACTCAGCGGGGGACATAGCGGGGGACAAAGCAGGACACCACGGGACACAGCGGAACACAGCGGAACACAGTGGGTACACTGCGGGGACGCAGCGGGACACAGCGGGGATCACAGCGGGACTCATCGGTGAACACAACGGAACACAGAGGGGAACACAGGGGGGGACAGAGCGGGACACAGCGGAGACACAGCGGGGACACAGCCGGGGACACACCGGGGGACACAGCGAGGACACAGCTGGAAACAGCGGGACACAGCGGGACACAGCAGAGACACAGCGGGGAAACAGCGGGGGACACAGCGTGGGACACAGTGAGGACACAGCGGGACAAAGCGGGACACAGCGGGGGACACAGCGCTACACAGCGGGGCACACAGCGGGACACAGCGAGGACACAGTGGGACACAGCATGGGACACAGCGTGACAGAGCCAAGGACACAGTGGGATCCAGCGGGGGACACAGCGTTACACAGCGGGGGACACAGCGAGACACAGCGGGACACAGCGGGACACAGCGGTGACACAGCGGGTACACAGCGGGACACAGCGGGGGACACAGCGGGACACATCAGGGGACAGAGCTTGACACAGTGGGATACACGGCGGGACACAGCGGGCACACAGCTAGGACACAGCGGGACACAGCGGGGGACACAGGGGGGACACAGCGGGGACAGAGGGGACACAGCGAGGACACAGTGGGACACAGCGGGACACTGCGGGGACACAGCAAGGACACAGTGGGACAAAGCGGGACACAGTGGGACACAGCGGGGGACACAGCGAGACACTGCGGGGGACAGAGCGGGGACACAGCTAGACACAGCGGGACACAGCGGGACACATCGGGACTCAGCGGGACACAGCGGGGACACAGCGGACATAGTGGGACACAGCGGGACACAGTGGGACACAGCGGGGTCAAAGCGGGGACACAGCGGGGACACAGCAGGACACAGAGGGGACACAGCAGGGACACAGCGGGGAAACAGCGGGACACAGCGTGACATAATGGGGGACACAGCGGGACACAGCGGGACACAGCTGGGACACATCGGGACACAGCAGGGGACACAGCGGGACACAGCCGGACACAGCGGGGACACATCGTGTCACAGCGTGGGACAAAGCAGGACACAGCGGGGACACATCGGTACACAGCTGGGGACACAGCGGGACACAGCGGCACACAGCGGGACACGGCTTGGGACACAGCGGGACTCAGCAGGGGACACAGCGAGACAAACCTGGGGACACAGTTGGGACATATCAGGACACAGCGGGACACAGCGGGGGACACAGCTTGACAAAGGGGGATACACGGAGGGACAGAGCGGGGACACAGCGAGGACACAGCGAGACACCGCGGGACACATTGGGACACAGCGGGACACAGCGGTGTCACAGGGGACACAGCAGGACACAGCGGGACACAGCGGGGACACAGCGAGACATAGCGGGACACTGCGGGGACACATCGGGACACAGTGGGGGACACAGCAGGACACACCGGGGACACATCGGTACACGACGGGGAACACAGAGGGACACAGCGGCACACAGCGGGACACAGCTTGGGACACAGCAGGACACAGCGGGGGACACAGCGAGACAAACCTGGGGACACAGTTGGGACATATCAGGACACAGCGGGACACATCGGGGGACACAGCTTGACAAAGGGGGATACACGGAGGGACAGAGCGGGGACACAGCGAGGACACAGCGAGACACCGCGGGACACATTGGGACACAGCGGGACACAGCGGTGTCACAGGGGACACAGCAGGACACAGCAGGACACAGCGGTGACAGAGTGAGACATAGCGGGACACTGCGGGGACACATCGGGACACAGTGGGGGACACAGCAGGACACACCGGGGACACATCGGTACACGGCGGGGAACACAGAGGGACACAGCGGCACACAGCGGGACACAGCGTGGGACACAGCAGGACACAGCGGGGGACATAGCGAGACACAGCGGGAGACACAGCACGGACAAATCGGGACACAGCGGGACACATCGTGGGACACAGCTTGACACAGCGGGATACACGGAGGGACACAGGGGGGACACAGGGAGGACAAAGCGGGACACAGCAGGACACATCCGGACACAGCGGGACAGAGCGGGGACACATGTGACACAGCGGGACACAGCGGGTCACAGAGGGGACACAGCGGGGACACAGTGGGGACACAGCGGGACACAGCAGGGACACAACGGGGATACAGCGGGACATAGCGGGACACTGAGGGGGACACATCGAGGACAAAGCGGGACACAGCGGGGACACAGCGGGGAACACAGAGGGACACAGCGAGGACACAGCGGGCACACAGCGGGGACACAGCGGGACACAGCTTGGGACACAGCGGGACTCAGCAGGGGACACAGACAAACCTGGGGACACAGTTGGGACATATCAGGACACAGCGGGACACATCGGGGGACACAGCTTGACAAAGGGGGATACACGGAGGGACAGAGCGGGGACACAGCGAGGACACAGCGAGACACCACGGGACACATTGGGACACTGCGGGGACACATCGGGACACAGTGGGGGACACAGCAGGACACACCGGGGACACATCAGTACACGGCGGGGAACACAGAGGGACACAGCGGCACACAGCGGGACACAGCGTGGGACACAGCAGGACACAGCGGGGGACATAGCGAGACACAGCGGGAGACACAGCACGGACAAATCGGGACACAGCGGGACACATCGTGGGACACAGCTTGACACAGCGGGATACACGGAGGGACACAGGGGGGACACAGGGAGGACAAAGCGGGACACAGCAGGACACATCCGGACACAGCGGGACAGAGCGGGGACACATGTGACACAGCGGGACACAGCGGGTCACAGAGGGGACACAGCGGGGACACAGTGGGGACACAGCGGGACACAGCAGGGACACAGCGGGGATACAGCGGGAAATAGCGGGACACTGAGGGGGACACATCGAGGACAAAGCGGGACACAGCGGGGACACAGCGGGGAACACAGAGGGACACAGCGAGGACACAGCGGGCACACAGCGGGGACACAGCGGGACACAGCGGGACACAGATGGGACATATCTGGACACAGCAGGGAACACAGCGGGACACATCGGGGACACAGAGGGGACATAGCGGGGACACAGCGGGGACACAGCTGGACAAAGCGGGACACAGCGCGACACAGCAGGGAAAAAGCGGGGACACTACAGGGGACAGCGGGGACACAGCGGGACACAGTGCGGGACAGCAGGGACACAGCGGATCACAGCCGGCACAGAGGGACACAGCGGGGGACAGCGTGGACACAACGGATCACAGCGGGACACATTAGGGACACAGCGGGGTCACAGCGAGGGACACAGCGAGACACAGCAGGGACACGGTGGGGACACAGCTGGACAAAGCGGGGACACAGCGTGGGACACAGCTGGGGGAACAGTGGGGAACACAGCTGGACACAGCAGGGACACAGTTGGACACAGTGGAATACAAAGCGGGACACAGCGGGGACAAATCAGAACACAGTGGGGACACAGCGGGGACACAGCGGGATACAGCGGGGACACAGCGGGATACAGCGGGGAAACAGCGGGGGACACAGCAGCGTCACAGTGGGGGACACAGCGGGGAACACAGCGGGACACACTGGGGACACAGCTGGACACAGCAGGATACACAGCCGGACACAGCGGGGACACAGCGAGGACACAGCGGGACACAGCGGGGACACATCGGTACACAGCGGGAGACACAGCGGGGACACATCGGGTCACAGCGGGAGACACAGTGGCACACAGCTGGATACAGTGGGGGACACAGCAGGACACAGCGGGGGACACAGCGAGACACAGCGGGGGACACAGCGGGGACACAGCTTGACACAGCGGGATACACGGCGGGACACAGCAGGGACAGAGTGAGGACACAGCGGGACACAGCGGGACACATCGGAACACAGCGGGACACAGCGGGGACACAGGGGACATAGCGGGACACAGCGGGACACAGCAGGGGACACAGCGGGGGACACAGCTGGACACAGCGAGGACACAGCGGGGACTCAGCGTGGACACAGCGGGACACAGCGGGGACATAGCGGGACACAGCGGGACACATCGGGACACAGCGGGACACAGCGGGGACACAGGGGACATAGCGGGACACAGCGGGACACAGCGGGACACAGCAGGGGACACAGCGGGGGACACAGCGGGACACAGCGAGGACACAGCGGGGACTCAGCGGGGACGCAGCGGGACACAGCGGGGACAGAGGTGACATAGCGGGACACAGCGAGGACACAGCGGGGGACACAGCAGGGAAACTTCGGGACACAGTGGGGGAAACAGCAGGACACAGCGGGACACAGAGTGGGACACAGCGTGACATATCTGGGGACACTGCGGGGACATAGCGGGACACAGTGTTGGACACAGGGAGGACACTGCGGGACACAGCGGAATACAGGGGGACACAACGGGGACACATCAGGGGACACAGAGAGAACACAGGGACACAGCGGGATACAGCGTGGACAAAATGGGGACACAGCGGGGTACACAGTGAGGACACAGTAGGACACAGCGGGACACAGTGGGACAGATCGGGACACAGCAGGGACACCCCTGGGGACACATCGGGACACAGCGGGGGACACAGCGGGGATACAGTTGGGACACAGCAGGACACAGCTGGGACATATCGGGATACAGTGGTGGACACAGCGGGACACAGCGAGGAACACATGGGGACACAGCGGGACACATCGGGGGACACAGCTTGACACAGAGGGATACACGGCGGGACACAGCTGGGACACAGCGAGGACACAGCGGGACACAGCAGGACACATCAGGACACAGCGGGACACAGCCGGGACAAAGGGGATACAGCGGGACACATGGAGACACAGCGGGGGACACAGCGGGACACACCGGGGACACAGCGAGGACACAGCAGGACACAGGGGGACACATCGGTACACAGCGGGGGACACAGCGGGACACAGCGGCACACAGCGGGACACAGCGTGGGACACAGCGGAAATCAGCGGGGGACACAGCGAGACAGCGGGGGACAGAGTGGGGACACATCGGGACACAGCGGGACACATCGGGGGACACAGCTTGACACATCAGGATACACCGAGGGACACAGCGGGGACACAGCGAGGACACAGCGGGACACAGTGGGACACATCAGGACACAGCGGGACAGAGCAGGGACAAAGGGGACACAGCGGGACACAGCAGGAAACAGCTGGACACAGTGGAGGACACAGCGGGATTCAGCGGGGGACACAGCGGGACACAGCGGGGGACCCAGCGAGACACAGCGGGACACAGCAGGACACAGCGTGGACACAGCGGGGACACAGCGGGGCACAGCAGGGACACATCTGGACACAGCAGGGGACACAGCGGTGATACAGTTGGGACACAGTAGGACACAGCCGGGACACATCAGGACACAGCGGTGGACACAGCGGGACACAGCAGGACACAACGCGGAACACAGGGGGACACAGCGGGACACATCGGGGGACAAAGCTTGACACAGCCGGATACATGGCAGGACACAGCTGGGACACAGCGAGGACACACCGGGACACAGCGGGACACATCAGGACACAGTGGAACACAGCAGGGACAAAGGGGACACAGCGGGACAAAGCGGGACACAGCGGGACACAGTGGGGGACACAGCGGGGGACACAGCGGGACACAGCTGGGACACAGTGAGGACACAGCGGGACACAGCGGGATACATCCGGACACAGCTGGACACAGCGGGGACACAGGGGACAAAGCGGGACACAGCGGGACACAGCGGGGGACACAGCGAGGACACAACGGGACACAGCGGGAGATGTGGGACACAGCGGGGACACAGCGGGGGACACAGGGAAAAACAGCGGGACACAGCGGGACACAGCGGGGGACACAACGCGGGAAAGAGTGGGGAACACAGCGGGACACAACGGGGACACAGCCGGGGACACAACGCGGGAAAGAGTGGGGAACACAGCGGGACACAACGGGGACACAGTTGGACACAGCGGGATACACAGCGGGACACAGCGGGGACACAGCGAGGACACAGCGAAGACACAGCGGGACACAGCGGACAAAACGGGACACAGTGGGACACAGCGGGGACACAGCGGGGACACAACAGCGGACACAGCAGGACATAGCGGAGCACAGCGGGACACAGTGGGGGAAACAGGGAACAAAGCAGAGAACACAGCGGGACACAGTGGGGACCCAGCATGACACAGTGGGGACACAGCAGGGACACAGCGGGACACAGCTGTGACACACCGGGGGCAACAGCGGGGGAAACAGTGGGGGACACAGCGGGGAACACATCGGGACACAGCGGGGACAAAGCTGGACGCAGCGAGATACACAGCGGGACATAGCGGGGACAGAGCAAGGACACAGTGGGACACTACGGGACACAGCAGGACACAGCGGAACACAGCGGGAGCACAGCGGGGACACAGCAGCGGACACAGAGGGACACAGCAGGACACAGCGGGACACAGCGGGGGACACAGTGGAGGACACAGCGGGTGACACAACGAAACACAGCAGGGACACAGCAGGACACAGTGGGGACACATCGATGACACAACGGGATACAGCGGGGCACAGGGGTCACAGCGGAGACACATCGGGACACAGCGGGGCCACAGCTGGACACAGCGGGACACAGCGGGGGCCACAGCGGGGGAATCAGTGGGGAACACAGCGGGACACTGTGAGGACACAGTTGGAAACAGCGGGATACACAGCGGTACACATCGGGGACACAGTGAGGACACAGCGAGGACACAGCGAGACACCACAGCAGGGGACACAGGGGACACAGCGGAGAACATAGCGGGACACAGCGGGGACACAGCAGGACACAGTGGGGACACAGCAAGAACACAGTGGGACACAACGGGACACAGCGAGGACACAGCGGGACACCGCGGGGACACCGCGGGGGACACAGCGGGACACACCAGGGAAAACAGCGAGGACAGAGCGGGACACAGGGGGGACACAGCAGGGACACTGTGAGGACACAGTGGCACACAGCGTAGGACACAGCTGGGGACACAACGGAACACAGAGTGGGACACAGCGGGACACAGCGGGACACAGCGGGGACAAAGCGGGAGACACAGTGGGGGACAGAGCGGGACACAGCGGGGGACACAAGGAGGACACAGTGGGACACAAGGAGGACACAGCGGGGGACACAGCGGGGGACAAAGCAGGATACCACTGGATACAGCAGAACACAGCGGAACACAGTGGGGACACTTTGGGGACACCGCGGGGGACACAGCGGGACACAGCGGGACTCATCAGTTAACACAAGGGAACATAGCGGGGGACAGAGTGGGGGACACAGCAGGACATAGCGGGGACACAGCGGGGACACAGAGGGACACTGCGGGACACATCGTGGACAGAGCGGGACACAGCGGGACACAGCGGAGACACAGCGTGACACATCGGGGACACAGCGGGACACAGCGGGACACAGCGGGGTACAGTGGGGGACACAACGCTACACAGCGAGGACACAGCGGGACACAGCGGCGACACAGCGGGAACTCATCTGGACTCAGCGTGATACACAGCGGGACAAAGCGGGGACACAGCGAGTGCACAGCGGGACACAGCAGGACACAGAGGGACAGAGTGGGGGACACAGCGGGACACAGCGGAAACAACGGGACACAGCGGGAGACACAGCGTGACACAGCGGGGTCACAGCGGGACACAGCTGGGGACACAGCAGGGACCCAACGGGGGACACAGCGAGGACACAGCAGGACACAGTGGGGACACAGCGGGACACAGCGGGACACAGCGGGGATACAGCGGGGACACAGTGAGGAAACAGCGGGACACAACGGGGAACACAGCGAGGACACAGCGGGACACAGCGGGACACATCGGGGACACAGCGGGGACACAGCCCGGGACACAGCGGGACACAGCGGGGGACAGAGGGTACACAGCAGGACACAGCTTGACACAGCGGGATACAGCAGGGATACAGCGAGGGACAGCGGGGACACCGCGGGACACAGCGGAGACACAAAGGGGGACAGAGGGGACACAGCGGGACACAATGGGACACAGCGGGACACAGCGGGGGACACAGATGGACACAGACGACACAGCCACGACAAAGCGGGAACACAGCTGGACACAGCTGGATACACAGCGGGACACAGCGGGGACAAAGCGAGCACACAGCAGGACACAGCGGGACACAGCGGGACAGAGCGGGGGACACAGCGGGACACAGCGGGACACAGCGGGACACTGCGGGGGACACAGCGTGACACAGCTGAGGACACAGCGGGAAACAGCTGGGGACACAGTGAGGACACAGCACAAAACATCGGGGATATAGCGGGGACACAGCGGATCAAAGTGGGGACACAGCGGGGACATAGTGGGGACAAAGCAGGACACAGGGTGACACTGCGGAACACAGTGGGGACACAGCGGGGGACACAGCGGGACACAGCAGGACACAGCGAGACACAGCGGGGACACAGCGGGGACACTCCATGGGACAGCGGGGACACAGTGGGACACAGCGGGGGACAGCAGGTCACAGCGGGACACAGCGGGACACAGCGGGGACACAGCGGGGGACAGCGGGGAAACATCGCACACAGAGGGGACACAGCGGGGACACAGCGGGGACACAGCTGGGCACAGCGTGATAAACATCGAGACAAGCGGTTACACAGAGAGGACACAGCGAGACACAGCGGGACACAGCAAGGACACAGCAGGACATAGCAGGGTACTCAGCGGGACACAGCGGGGGACACAGCGCGACACAGAGGGACACAGCCGCGACACAGCGGGGACTCAGCGGGGGACACAGCCGGGGATAAACCGGGACACCAAGGGAAACAGTGGGACACACCGGGACACAGCAGGGAAACAGCGGGAACAAAGTTGGGGACACAGCAGGGAAACAGCGGGAACAAAGTTGGGGACACAGCGGGACACAGCGGGGGACACAGCGAGGACACAGCGGGAAACAGCGGGAAACATCGGGGACACAGCGGGGAGACAGCCCGGGACACAGAGTGACACAGCTGGGGACACAGCGAGGACACAGCGGGGACACAGTGGGACACAGCGAGACACAGCGGGCCACAGCGGGGGACACAGCGGGACACAGCGGAGTACACAGCGGGACACAGCGGGGACACAGAAGGACACAGTGGGGACACAGCGGGGACACAGCAGGATACAGCGGGGACACAGAGGGACACAGCGGGGACACAGCAGGGCACAAAGCAGGGAAAACAGCTTGGGACACAGCGGGACACAGTGGTACACAGCGGGGACTGGGCGGAAACACAGCGGGACACAGCGGGGACACTCCAGGGGACAGCGGGGACACAGCAGGACACATCAGGGGACAACAGGGACAGGGCAGGTCACAGCGGGACACAGCGGGACAAGCGGGGGGACATCGCGGACACAGCGGGATACAGCGGGGCAGAGTGGGTGACAGCAGGGACAAAACGGGACATAGTGGGACACATCGGGGACACAGCAGGGTCACAGCAGGACACAGACGACACAGGGGCGACACAGGTGGAACACAGCTGGACACAGCGGGATACACAGCGGAACACAGCGGGACACAGAGGGACAGAGCGGGGGACACAGTGGGACACAGCGGGATACAGCGGGGGACACATCGGGACACAGCGGGGGACACAGCGAGGACACATCGGGACACATCGGGAACACAGCGGAGACACAGCGGGGGACACAGCGGAGGACACAGCGAGGACACAGCGGGACACAGCAGGACACACCGGGGACACATCGGTACACGGCGGGGAACACAGCGGGACACAGCAGGACACAGCGTGGGACACAGCAGGACACAGCGGGGGACATAGCGAGACACAGCGGGAGACACAGCAGGGACAAATCGGGACACAGCGGGACACATCGTGGGACACAGCTTTACACAGCGGGATACTCAGAGGGACACAGCGGGGACACAGCGAGGAAACAGCGGGACACAGCGGGACACATCGGGACACAGCGGGACAGAGCGAGGACACATGGGACACAGCGGGACACAGCGGGACACAGCGGGGGACACAGAGGGTGACAAAGCGGGTCACAGCGGGGACACAGCAGGGACACAGCGGGACACAGCGGGGACACAGCGGGACATAGCAGGACACTGAGGGGGACACATCGAGGACAAAGCGGGACACAGCGGGACACAGTGGGACACAGCGGGGAGACAGCGGGGGATACAGCGGGGAAACAGCGGGACACAGTGGGGGTCACAGCGGGACATAGGGGGACACGGCGTGGGACACAGCGGGACACAGCTGGGGACTCAGCTGGACACAGCAGGGTATACAGCGTGACAGAGCGGGGACACAGCGGGTACACAGCGGGATACTGTGTGACACATCGGGGACACAGTGGGACACAGTGAGAGACACAGCGGGGACACAGCGGGGAGCACAGTGGGACACAGCGGGGGACATAGAGGGGACACAGCTGGGACAGAGCGTGTGACAGCGGGGTCACAACGGGACAAAGCGGGGGACACAGCGGGACATAGTAGGACACAGCGGGACAAAGCGGGGGACACAGCGGGACACAGCGGGACACAGCGGGACACAGCAGGGACACAGCGGAACTCAGCGGTGTACACAGCTGGGAACACAACAGGACACAGAATGGGACAAAGCGGGACACAGCGGAACACATCGGGACACAGTGGCGACAAAGCGGGAGACACAGTGGGGGACAGAGTGGGATACAGCGGGGGACACAGGGAGGTCCAGGCGGGACATAGCGGGGACAGATCGGGGACTCAGCGGGGCACATAGTGGGGGACAAAGCAGAACACCACGGGACACAGCGGAACACAGTGGAGACACTGCGGGGACACAGCGGGGGACACAGCGGGACACAGCGGGGACTCAGCTGGACACAGCGGGGTATCCAGCGTGACACAGCGGGGACACAGTGGGGACACAGCAGGACACTGCGTGACACATCGGGGACACAGCGGGACACAGCGGGACACAGCGGGACACAGCGGCACACAGCGGGACACAGCGTGGGACACAGCGGGACTCAGCAGGGGACACAGCGAGACACAGCGGGGGACACAGTTGGGACATATCAGGACACAGCGGGACACATCGGGACACTGTGTGACACATCGGGGACACAGCCGGACACAGCTGGTCACAGCGGGGGTCACAGCGCTACACAGCAGGAAACATAGCGAGGACACAGCAGGACACAGCGGGACACAGCGGGGGAAAGAGTAGGACACAGCGAGGACATAGCGGGGGACACAGTTGGGACACAGCGGGACACAGCGGGGGACACAGCGAAGACACAGCGGGATCCAATGGGACATAGGTGGGGACACAGTTGGGGACACAGCGGGGAAACAGCGGGACAAAGCGGGGACACAGCGGGTCACAACGCGACACAGCGGGGACACAGCAGTGACACAGCGGGACACAGTGGGACACAGCGGTTACACAGCGGGACACAGCGGGACACAGCGGGGACACAGCGAGAACACAGCGGGACACAGCGGGACACAGCGGGGACAGTGGGACACAGCGAGAGACACAGCGGGGACACAGCGGGGAGCACAGCGGGACACAGCGGGGGACATATCGGGGACACAGCTGGGACACAGCGGGACACAGCGGGGTCACAGCGGGACACAGCGGGGGACACAGCGGGACATTGCACGACACAGCGGGACACAGCGGTGTACACAACTGGGGACACAACGGGACACAGAGTGGGACACAGCGGGACACTGCGGGACACAGCGGGACACAATGGGGACAAATCGGGAGACACAGCGGGGGACAGAGCGGGACAATGCGGGGGACACAGGGAGGACCCAGCAGGACACAGCGGGGACACAGCGGGGACTCAGCGGGGGACATAGCGGGGGACAAAGCAGGACACCACGGGACACAGCGGAACACAGCGGAACACAGTGGGTACACTGCGGGGACGCAGCGGGACACAGCGGGGATCACAGCGGGACTCATCGGTGAACACAACGGAACACAGAGGGGAACACAGGGGGGGACAGAGCGGGACACAGCGGAGACACAGCGGGGACACAGCCGGGGACACACCGGGGGACACAGCGAGGACACAGCTGGAAACAGCGGGACACAGCGGGACACAGCAGAGACACAGCGGGGAAACAGCGGGGGACACAGCGTGGGACACAGTGAGGACACAGCGGGACAAAGCGGGACACAGCGGGGGACACAGCGCTACACAGCGGGGCACACAGCGGGACACAGCGAGGACACAGTGGGACACAGCATGGGACACAGCGTGACAGAGCCAAGGACACAGTGGGATCCAGCGGGGGACACAGCGTTACACAGCGGGGGACACAGCGAGACACAGCGGGACACAGCGGGACACAGCGGTGACACAGCGGGTACACAGCGGGACACAGCGGGGGACACAGCGGGACACATCAGGGGACAGAGCTTGACACAGTGGGATACACGGCGGGACACAGCGGGCACACAGCTAGGACACAGCGGGACACAGCGGGGGACACAGGGGGGACACAGCGGGGACAGAGGGGACACAGCGAGGACACAGTGGGACACAGCGGGACACTGCGGGGACACAGCAAGGACACAGTGGGACAAAGCGGGACACAGTGGGACACAGCGGGGGACACAGCGAGACACTGCGGGGGACAGAGCGGGGACACAGCTAGACACAGCGGGACACAGCGGGACACATCGGGACTCAGCGGGACACAGCGGGGACACAGCGGACATAGTGGGACACAGCGGGACACAGTGGGACACAGCGGGGTCAAAGCGGGGACACAGCGGGGACACAGCAGGACACAGAGGGGACACAGCAGGGACACAGCGGGGAAACAGCGGGACACAGCGT
>NW_027204369.1:0-31109 GCF_024711535.1 Dipodomys merriami
CTAGATTATTTTTCTAAGTGAGCATTGTGAGAATCCTAGATCAGAGGCTCCACTGCCTAGGGGATAGATCAGGTAATCAATAAACCCCACTATTAACCGAATGTGAGACCTACAGTAAGTCTTTGCCCTTTTGACCCCAGTTAATGTATCTTCTAAATATCTTCCTGGTGTCCTCTGGAAATTCTATGGAGCAACCTTATGTGTCAGATGAATGTGTGGCCAAAAGGACAAAACTGTTCTTCCTGTGCCAAAGATTAGGTGGGGTTGGGGTGGGGCCAGGCCAGGCCAGGCCAGGCCATGGGGGACAGTGCTAGGGTAGCAAATCCCTGGTCCCTCCAGATCAGGCAGGTAGCCAACAATAGCACAGGATCTACATCATCGTGTCTCCAACATGTTAGCCAAGCTCCTGTGAGTCCCTCCTCCAAGGTGCTGGCTCCAAGGTGCTCCAAGGATCTTGTTCATGAGAAGCATTCATTGAACTTCTCTACAGTTCATGGTACACTTTACATAATGAAGACTGTTGCCAAATATGGGGGTGTGTATACAGCATGTTATACTTAACACTATGTCACGATATTCTGATGAGAATTTTTGCTTAACCCATGTGAAAAAAAACTAATGCCAAAATGCACAAAAAGTGCCAGCTGATATTCCCAGTCATGGGTTAGTATTAGCACTAGCATTAGTATAAATCAGACCACATAGAAGGACCCATCTGTTCTACCAGTGGAGAATTCAGGGATCATTTCCTCCTCTGCTGCATATCAGTCAGTGACAGACAAATCTTTTCAACAGACTTGGAGAAGGAGTTAACTCTACCTGTGAGACCCAAAAAGAAGCCCCATGCTGGCATATGAGTACTATCATACACACCACACACACACACACACACACACACACACACACACACACACACACACACACACACACACACACACTCACGTAGGTCCAGCGGTATTCTCAAGCATTCCCCCTGATCTATGAATTCTATACAGCAAAGTCTAGAATTTGATGGAAACAGGAGCAGAGCATCTCGTCCCACTTCACCAGCTGTTTGACTGGTCTTCCACTGCCCAGTAGTAGATAGATATTGTCTTAGATCCTCTGCTCTGAGCTGGAGGGCCAGTGTCTTCTCTTGGGAGGACAGTGAAGGGATTAGAGAAACTACACAGGTAGTATGAGCAGTCCTGCATCATAAAAATACTTCCTTAATGCTAGTTTATTAGAAAGCTTTTAGCACACTTGTCCAGTAATGACATATATTCATGTTTTCTCCCAATTTCATTTAAATAAAAATCAGTATTTATGAACTCTCATTTCTCCTTGCCCCTTCCGGAATAGTCGTGTAGTGTCTAATGCCTCACTTTAAAGCTTCATTTCCCCCTCTATCTGATAAATTTTGGTGAGAGTTATCAAGTAATTTTCTTATTTAATGCAACCAAGACAAAGCTGATGAAGAAAACAGTGTTAACTTCAGGCTAGTATAGATATCTACTCTGATAAAGAACATGATGTTCTTACAACCATCATGCCAAAGGTCCTGCCTCTGGAGATAGGAGATTGCATTTCCTCTGCCTTCCTAGCTTCTAGAGTAATTGCTGCCCTCCCAGTAAAGGAGTTCCTTTCTAAAAAAGAAAGCATGCCACCAAATTGCAGAAGGCCAGCAATTCACATTATTTCTGCTTAAGAACCCTTCTCCTACCATATACTGATGATTCACACCCATAACCCTAGTCATTTAGGAATTAGAAAGCAGAGAATCTCGGTTCAAACCTTTCTGGGGCAAGAAGAGTCCACAAAACTTTTATCTCATTCACCACAAAAAGCCAGTAGGAGAGTGGTGAGCCAAGCGGTACAATACTATCCTTGAACAAAAGAGCTCAAGGACAGTGCCCAATCTTGGAGTTCAAGTCTAATACTGGCACACACACACACACACACACACACACACACACACAGAAACACACACACAAAGCTAGAAGTGGAGCTGTGGCTCAATAGTATAAGTTAAGTTTTTTTAAATATGTTTTTTACTGTAAAAATGCTTGACATAGGAGTTACAGTTATATGAGCAAGGTACTGAGTGCATTTCCTATAGATCATTGTTGCTTCCTCCTTTGTTTTCCCCCTACCATTACTTTCCTCTCACATCCACAACTACCCTCCCCAACCTCCACCCCCACCAAAGTTGTAAAGTTCATTTTCAACTTAGTGTTTTGTACAACATATTGTTACACTGGTTCGACCTGTATCACAAAAAAACGAAGTTTAGTCTTATGTGAAAATTTCGCAAAGGGAAAATGTCAATGCCCAGAGTTCAAGCCTGAATATCAAAACACATTTTTTAAAAAAAGACTGCTTTTAATAAGCTTTTCAGAAATAACTGGTTCTCTTCTTTTTTATGGTACTGAGGTTTGAACTCAGGGCCTCATGTTTTCTAGATACACACTCTAATATTGAGCCACAGCTGTATATTTTTTGCTCTGTTTTTGAGACAGGGTCTCATATCCTGCTCAGGTGTGCAACTGGATTTCAGTCCTCCTACTTTCCTCTCCCATCACTGCTGGGATGAGAGGTGAACACTACTATGCACAGCTTCTTCTGTTCAGATGAGGTCTCACAGAATTCTGCCTGGGTTGACATGAAAACACAATTTTTGCAGTCTCATCCTCCCCAAAAAACAAAGTTTATAGGTTCACATCACAGTGTTCAGCTAATTGAAGCCCTAGATTCAATCACCAATACAAAAATTGAAAATGAAAATAAATTTAAATGGAAAAGCTGTAAGGTAAGAGTAGGGAAAAGGGATGGAGCACTGATCCTGGGCAGCACCTGAAGTCCAATCTGATGGTTTTATTTACAACACTGGAGAATAAAATGAAAGTATGCAACAAGACAGCCTTGTCTGCTTTTGCTTAGCAACAAGACAGTCCTGCCTGTCTTTTCTCATTTATGCCAGAGCCAAAGGCTCAGTAGACCATGACGAAGAGAGGAAGGTAGAGCTGTATAAGATGAAAAAGGACAAGACCTGGACATACCTGGAAATCAAGAAAGCCTCTGAAGCCTTCGAACTCTTAGGCCTTTCAGAAACTAGTATTCCAAAGAAACCAAATGTTCAGAGAGAAAGCCAAGATGTGCTCTGAGGTGTATAGATTTCTTTACTCAAAGAACACATAGACCTCCACATGACACAATCCTCCCTGCCAACAGTAGTCCTTCACAGTGAGTCTCAGAGGGTAAAAACACTGCCCTTTACTACCTGTTAGACACCAACCCACTTCCTGAGAGCACCAGGACAGTAGGGAGGGAGGGCTCAGCCCCATAACAACCCAAGGTTGAAGCTCAGAGTACCACATCTACTCACATAATGTACCCAGACCTCATAAATTTCCAACAGCTGCCAGAAGGTGTCCTCAGTCCTTCAAAAAGATCAAGCTGTGATGGCCAGCTTTACAGCCCAAACTCCCCACCCAGTATTAGTCCTGCTGAGTGACATGCAAGCCAAGTAGGGATCTCTGATAAATTTCCTAAAATTATTGGGCTGCATTCAAGCATCCAGTCACTTGTCCTCTGGTGACAAAACCTCAGGGTCATTCAAGACAGAAGCAGTCAAGACCTCAACCCCAGCTGCTATGGGCAGTTCAGCAATGCTTACCCTTTTGCTCCCTCAGGGGTTTGATTAATTTGGGTATAATCTCATGAACAATGTCTCCTAATATCACTATCCCAAGGGATGACCCCCTACCCAAGCAAACAGTCAAACAAGCTAGAAGTGTTGTCTTTGGGGAAGACAGACCAGCCTTCCCATGTGCCCATTTCCAGGGGCTCCCCTTCACCCAGAAGCCTTGAAAGGGGTATCTGCTCCCTCCAGCAGCAGGCCTGCCACTCCTTCCAGACCCAAACTGACCACAGCATCCTCTGGTGAGCTGAACACTCATGTCCAAGTTGGGTAAGCTGCTGTTTGAGTAGATGCTAGGATGCTTCTTGTGCCTTCTTGGCCCACGTTGAAGACTGCAAAGCCATCCAACAAGGTTTCACCTTCCAGCCTGTCTAGTGGCCAATCCTGGTGTCTGCTTGGGCTCTGGCTTCCCTGGACCTGCAGTGTTAGGGAACCTGCAGCTCCCCCTGCCAGTGCCAGCATTGAATTGCCCACCAAGAGCACCAAGTGCTCCTGGTATATTTACTTTGGTCTTTGGGATTTTACCAGTCACCATCATGGGACTCTCTGGGGGATATTTCTGGGTAGCAAGCAAGACTAACTTTTCATTTGGAAGCTGGCAGATTACTAATATAGGCTCATCACCTGTCCCCTGCCAACCTGGACAGCCCTGCTTCTTCCAGCTCCATTGCCCACCCTGTGTTTAGGGGGCCCCCTGAGCTCAGCTTCTGCTTCCTGAACTTGCCTACATATTCTGAAAAGAACCGAGAGAAGACTTTGGCATCTATTGGGCCCCAGAAGTCAGGCCACAGTGAGGCTTCTGCAGCCCTCTGCCTTGCTCCTAGCACAGTCACCAAAAAGGCAGTGCCTCCAGGATCCAACGCAGACCTCTGACTTGGGTAAAAAAAGAGGCTGTGCTTGAGTCGCCCACAGTCAGCATATGGGCACCTACTAAGGCCACCCCAGTATCTATGGGGGCTCAAGAAAGAGATAGACACATCCTGCAGACTTATTTGGAGCAGCTCCTCTTCCAGGTGTGGGCATGGTGGCCTTTAAAGCAGAACATGACAGTGCACAAACTAGAAGAGCCCAGGACACACTAGAAAAACTTGGTAAACAATGGCCCTGTGCACAGAGACCTCACGGAGGCAGCAAATCAGAGAGAGAGAGACAGAGAGACAGAGAGAGAGACAGTGAGAGAGACAGAGAGACAGAGAGACAGAGAGACAGAGAGAGAACTCTAGGCTAGCTCTGATTTGTACTGGTTTCAATATCCTTGCCAAGAAATGCATATTTTCACCAAGAAATAAAAAGGAAAACTTCTAACTCTAACTCTGATGGAGTAGCTGGAATCAATCTAGATTTCCTACCATAAACAATCACAAAAGTGTTATGTGAAAAAATATATGTATATAAATGTATTGGTAATATAAATATATAGGTATATATATGGATATTCAAATATACAATGTGAATATGTAATGTATTTATAATGTATAATGCATAATGTATATATATAGTATATATATATATACAGGGAGAAAAAAAGAAATACATAATATTTGAAGGAATAATGACCAAAACCTTCCCAAATTTGATTGAAAGCATGAACCCTTCTATGCAGGATTCTAGCAGCTTAAAGAAGTCAATTAACATAATTACACAGGTCCACACTAACACACATTCTAATTAAACAGTCAAAGACAGAAAACCACCCAAAGCACAGAAACAGAACTCATCACACACAAGTGATCTTCAGTGATATGATGACAAATTTCTCATCAGACACTAGATTAACTATTGGATAGCAAAGGCAACAAATTTAGGGTGCTAAAAGGACATATCTAATGCCAACCTTTCTAACAAATATATATATACTTCCTTCAACTGTGAGAAATGAGCTAAGTACCTAACGATGCCTCAGGTATATAATCCTAACTACTCAGGAAGGTGAATTGTGAAGATTGTGGCTCAAAGCCAGCCTGAAACTTGTCCCCTCAGGAGCAAGTTGTATGACAGCTGTCCTTGAGAAGAACGGAGGCCTTTTTGCCATGTCATTGCTGGAACAAGATATTGGATAATGTGTCCATCAAGAATGAAGGCTTTTGGATAGTGTCTCCATAGAAGCAATTTATGAGACTCAGAGGTCCTCTAGAAGTCAGAGGACTTTTACCACTCTCCTAGTAGTTTCAGGAAAGGCATAATAATGAACAGAGCAACCTAGAGCCCACATGGAGTCCTTAGCAGAGGTCTTTGAAACCTATGGGATAAAGTATCAATGCTGGCAAGCTATGATTGGTCCACTTTTTCTTTGACCTCACTGGCCCATACTCTGATTGGTCCATTTCCTCTATGATGTCACAATGCCGGGATGTGATAGCTCCATTTGAGAGGTCATGCAGAGTTTATAGGAAGCCAATGTGCTCCAACCTATGTTAACATCTCTAGGAACTCTTGATTGGTGACCCACTGGATTGACTCAAAGCTAAATTCATGATTTTTTTTTGGCTGGGGGGGGGGCGGGTTGTCATTTGGATTTTGGTATTTCTTTTTACTTTTTCTGGGGTTTTAATTATTTTATTTAGTTAATTTTAGGTAGACTTGCTACCTGCCATCATTTCAGAAGGATGGAAGAATACAGCGAATACAAAGAATAATCCTCCAGATCCTGGAAGGAGGAGATAATCAAACAATACCAGATGAAAGAGCTCATCGACCATGGTACCAATGGCAAGTGAAGCTGGCCCATCCTTGCCTCACACACATGGAAGTGGCAGTTAAAATACTCCTGAAGGGAGAGTTCTCCAGTCATCAGATAAAGAATGAGATGGACATTTTTAATACGGTTTGGCACAGCACAGTTTGTACCAGGGGATGGAGAAGGAAGAGTATGTGTATCTCATCATGGAACTTGCTGGTAGGGGATACCTCCTGGGGTGGATCTGAATATCCTGCTGCCTATATGAGGATGAAACCAAGAAGCTTTTCACAATAATTGTAAGTGCTGTTCACTACCCACACCAGAACAGAATCACACACTGAGACCTTAAGTCCAACAACATCCTGTTGGATACCGAAGGCAATATGAGGGTCAGTGGTTTGTTCTGAGCATCTAGTTCACCCTGGGGCATTTGCTATTGAATGTATGTGCTGCTGTGCTTTTCCACCCCCCTAAATTTTCCTGGAAGAAAGAAATGATGGCTGGGTGTAAGTGGCTTACATCTTTAATCCTATCTATTCAGGTGGCTGAGATATGAGGATCATGGTTCAAATCCAGCCCAGGCTGGTTCTACCCTCGAGCAGGCTCATACTGATACCAAAGACTAATTTGAGGAGCAGATGGCAGTTGATAGAGGTGACTAGCAAAATAGTTACCACTCTTCTCAGAACAAGCTGCTCAATGTCACCCAGGACCAGAGCAGTTCCAGACAAAGGGGAGGAGAGCCCTAATTGATATCAAAGCTAACTTCACTTGAAAGCCAGAAGGCCCTCTTACTGAAATGGGAGATATTTCTAGGTAGTCTACTAAAAAAAAGTTGTAAGTGGGATCCTAGAATGGAGATCAAAACACTGTTTGCCCAGCAACACCCTTAGTCCAGCCAAGAAGACAGGTGAATCAACTGCCGTAGGTTTCCTCAGGAGAGATTCCTGCCAAGGGGCATCTTGCAGTGAAAACTGAACGTTGTAGTTATCAAAGCATGTAATTCTTGTGCATTGTATCAGTTCTTTGCACGTACAAAACTACTTGACTTACACTTGAGCTACACCATAGTTATTACAAATATAGTTTTTTTATTCTATGTTATTCTTTAAGATGCAGTCTCATGTAGCCAAGTCTGATCTTAACTTCATAATTCTATTGCCTAGTCTCCCAAATGTTGGGATTACAGGTGTGTACTTCTATGTTATCCATCATACTATTATCTGCATGTTTCCTTAAGTTTTAATACTTTATTTTATCCCTTGGCAGTACTGTGGTTTTGATTAAGAGGCTGGTGCTGGGCAAGCAAGTACTCTACCCCTTGACTCCTGTCCCCAGCCATTGCTCTTCATTTTACTTTAGATGAGCTCTTATAGTATTATTTTTTGTATTGTGTTTATTTTCTTGGGTCAGAATTAGACTGTGATTGAAATGTGTTTTCCTGATCAGAAGCCTTTTTTGTCTTTGTATATGATTTGTAAATATAATTTTTCTTATTAAAAAGAAGGTGGCCAGGAACAGGTGGCTCATGCCTGTAATCTTAGCTACTCAGGAGGCTGTGCTCTGAGGATCACGGTTCAAAGCCAGCCCAGCAGGAAAGTCCGTGAGACTCCTATCTCCAATAAACCACTCAGAAAACCGGAAGTGGCTGTGGCTCAAGCAGGAGAGCGCTCGCCTTGAGATGAAGAGTGCAGGGACAGCACCCAAGTCCAGAATTCAAGCCCCACGACTGACCAAAATAAATAAATAAATAAATAGAAAATGCACAGAGGTGTTACACTATATGTCATTTTAAAATTCAAAACCTTATTTTAAAAGAATAAAAATGCATATAATCATTAAAATTTATCTGTAGAATAAAAATGACTACCAGATTACATGTTTTTCGAGGGTGTGTCAGTGGCACACTGTGTCAGCTCTAGACAATGCTACATAGTTCCTGGCCTGAATGGCCTAAATAAAAACAAGTAAAAAGTAAAATAAATGATACTTTAGGGCACAGCTGTGGAAGATTTGAAATATTCTTGTATATTTTATTGACCTTTTGTACATTTTTGTGCTGATGAAAAGTGATATATCAATTATGGTAGAATTTGACACAGTCTTCTAACATAACAGAGCATTACCTCATTACCGAGCAATTCCCTTGCTCATTGCATAACCAAAACAACTGAAGAGAAAAAACTAATAGCTCATATGCCAATGATAACAGCAAATTTCACAATAGAAGTTGGAAATACCTGGAGTGTCTATCAGATGAACAGGTTTATAAAATATGAGGTATGCATAAATGGATTATGACTTATCCACAAAAAGGCTGCAATTAATATATGTCTGTCACGGATGGACACAAAAAAGAATCTACTATTTATGTGAAACATATTGGCTAAACCATTTCATAAGAGAAAATGGAAGATTAAAATTTCTGGGACAGGTCATTGGGGTGATTGTTACTCAATGATTGTGTGGATTGCATCAGCATTGAAAACATAGTTCACAAAAGAGGTAATGGTTACAAAGCAGTGTGGATATAATTAATGTCACTGAATTTTATACTTGCCTAGCAAGCATGAGGCCAAGCGTTCAACCCCAGCACATCCAAAAATGCTAAATCTTCCTTCTGTTTCCTACCTTGAGTGGTAGGTGCTTTTCTACTTTTGATTGTATTCCTCAGAGGATCTCTGGTGGCTCTCTGATGTTTAGTCATGCTTTACAGATAATCCATTATTTGAACATTATTTCTGAGTTTTAAAGGAAACCTCCTGTATTAAAATGAGTGCAATGCCTGCAGTTCTAATTCAAGAGGCTAAAACAAGAAGACCCTTACACAGTCTAGTCTGCATAGAGAGGTCATGTCTAAATCCCCACTGTAGCTGCTGAAACTGGAGGGACAATTATTTGTAAGCAATTACAAGTGAGAGATAAGTTTCTGATCACATTATATTTTGGTCATGTCAGCTTGTATTTAATATTTACATGAATTTAAAAAAATTTTCCATTTTACCTTACTATTAGTATGTCATTTTGAAGCTTTGTACTATGTTCTTGTTTGCTACATTTAAAAAGAAACATAGTTTTCCTTTGTATCATATTAAACATTGTTTTTGATTTTTTCTATATTGCAACTATTTATTTTTCACAGTTTTTATGTTTTTTTCTGCATGTAGGGACTGCCAATTGAGCCACAGCTCAACTTCCAGCTTCATTCTTTTGAAAATTATCAGGCAAAGCCCAGCACAACTAAGGAGGTTGAAATCTGAGGATCTTGGTTTGAAGCCAGTCAGTCTGAAATTTAGCCTTGAGTAAAACAGGGAAAGTTCAAGCCATAGTACTGGTAATTACACAAACAAGTCTCATGGACTTTCTTGCTTGGGCTGGCTTTGAACTGCAGCCCTTAGATTTCAGCCTCCTGGGTAGTTGGGACTCACAGGCATGAGCAAACAACTGCTGACTTATTTTAATTTTTTGTTGTTGTTTTTCATGGGGCTTAAACTCTGGGCTTAGGTGCTGTCCTCGTGCTCTTCCCCTCAAGGCAAGAACTCTACAGCTTGAGCCATAGAACCACTTTCAGTTTTCTGGTGGTTTATTAGAGATAAGAGTCTCACAGACTTTCCTGCCCAGGCTGGCTTGGAACTGTGATGCTCAGACCTCAGCCTCCTGAGTAGCTAGGATTACAGGCATGAGCCACTGGTGCCTGGCTTATTTTAATATTTTTAACCAGCTATTTCTTGCTTTCAAATTCAATAATTTTATTTTGTCCAGTAGACCTGATCTTTGGGACACATTGCTGTTTCTTAGTAGTTTTGAAGGGGGGTAGGGGTTGAACTCTCGGCATGGGTGCTGTCTTTGTACACTTCAGCTTAAGGCAAATGCTATACCAGTTCACCCACAGAGCAACTTCAGGTTTTATGGCTGGTGGTTAATTGGAGCTAAGAGTCTCATGAACTTTCCTGACCAGGCTGGCTTTGAACCATGATCTTCATATCTCAGCCTCCTGAGTAGCTAAGATTACAGGATAGAGCCAGCAATGCCCTTCTGTTTCCTAGCTTTTTGACTCAAGTATCATGTTTTACAACTTCAACCACAGCTCCACTTGTAGCTTTTTTTGTTTATTGGACATAAGTTTCTAATGTACTTTTCTGGGCAGTCTGGCTTCAAACCATTATCCTCAGATTTCAGCTTCCTGAGGTGCTCCACTTATACACATGAACCACAAACCCATTGGTCATTTAAAAATATTAATATGTTTTTTCCACTTTTTAAAAATTTCCTTGCTTTTTATTTTTGTGTATGTTCTAGTCCTGGGGGTACAAATCAGGGCCTGGATACAATGCCAGAGCTTTTTCTTCGACTAGTGGCTTATCACATGAGCCAAAGTATAGCCTGTGGTTATAATGGTTTTGTCTTGGTGCTTGAACTAGAAAGCGGGTGCTGTACTAGAAAGTGATTGCCCAGTTTGCATCTTGGGTCACAGCTCAACTCTAGTTTTTGGTTTTTGTTTTAATTGTTGGTAGTTAATAGGAGATGAAACTTATGCAAAACCCATCATGTATCAATTGGCTGAAATCTGAGGATCATGATTCAAAGCCAACCAGGGCAGGAAAGCCCATGAGAATCTTAGCTCCCATTAATAACTGGAACCTGGGAGGTGTAGAGTTCTATTCTTGAACAAAACAGCATAAGTTCAAGACACAAGATAGCACACAGATGCACACACAGAGAAAGTGTCATGGAATTTCTTGCGTGGGCTAACTTTGAACCATGATTCTCAGATTTCAGCCTCTTACCATCCTCTCTCCTTTGAAAATTTTATTGGTCCTGTGGCTTGACCTCTGACTCTGGGGCCTATATCGTAGCTTTTACACTCAAGGATTTTTACAGCTCAAGGATTTGTGCTGTTTAGCTGGGGATAAGAATCTCAAGCACGTTCCTTCCTAGGTTGACTTGTCTCTGCAATCCTCAGTTGTCAGCCTCTTGTGTAGTAAGGATTACACATATGACCAGCAACATTTGGGTCATTTTAAAACTTTAATATGTGCTTGCTACTACCTTTTTTTCTTTTTTTTTCATTTTTGCTTGTCCTGGGAGTAGAAATTGAAGGTCAGATGTTGTCTCAAGGCATATATGGGACCAAACATAATATTTGGCTTTTAGGGGTAGGTTAATTGTAGAATTAAATGTAAGAATCATGTAAAAGTAAGAATCATGTAGAGTTAGGCCAGAATCAGGAGGCTGAAAATTGAGGAAAGTCCATGACACTCTTTTCTCCAATTAACCACTAAAATCTGAGAGTAGTCAATCATTGAGCAAAATAGTGCGAGTTCAAGCACCAGGACTGGCACACACACACACACACACACACACACACACACACACACACACACACACACACACACACACATCTTATGAACACCTGAGTTGAGCTTTAAACAGTATCCTCAAATTTCAGCCTTAGTATCTAGAATTACAAATATGAGCCACCAATGATTGGCTCAGCGAAACCTCTGTTACTTCATCTCTTCTACCCTTCTTTTCATTTATTTCGTTGTTTTTGTGTGTGTTGTTCCTGGAGCTTGAACTCATGCAAGGCCTGGCCTTATTCAGGAGGCTGAAATCTGTCCATCATGGTTTGAAAGCAGCCTGAGCAGGAAAATCCATGAAATTCTTATCTCTAATCAATCAACAAAAACCTATCCCCACTGTGGCCACCACACACAAAACAGTCTCCTGGAATTTTTTCATTGGGTTTGCCTTTACACAGGATCTTATATTTCAGCCTCCTGCATTTCTAGAATTACAGACCTGAGCCAACAGTCTTGGGTTCTTTACTTCCAACCATTTAATTTTATTATTGTGATCCTGAGGCTGGATCTCTGAGCCAGGGCATTGTTTCAATAGGTTTTTTGTTTAAGGCTGGTGCTTTACAACTACAACCACAGCTTGATTTCTGGCGTTTTTTGCTGGTTAGTTGCAGACTTATGTACTTCGCTGTCGACGCTGGCTATGAACAACTTTCAGATTTCAGCGTTCTGAGTCATAGGATTACACATATTGACCAAAAATTCACTCATGGCTCATTTTGAAATTGTAATTGGATTTTCTCACAGTTTTTCTTCTTTTTACTAATCCTGGGGCTTGAACTCAGGAATTGGACACTGCCCCTGAACTTCTGATACTCAAGGTGAGAACTCTACTACTTGACCACAATGCCACTTCCAGCCTTTTTTATTTATGAGGTACTGAGGAAACAAACCCAGGGATTCAAACATGATAGGCAAGCACTCTGTCACTAAGCCACATTTCCAGCCATTCTTTCACCTTTTTATTTGTAATTTTTATTTCCTTGTGTATGCTGGTCCTAGGTCTAAAAATCAGCCCATGTACAGTTCCAGAAGATTTTATTCAAGATTAGCACACCAAGGCATGAGCCACCGCACAACTTGTGGCTATTAGTTTTTGTTTTGTTTTAAGTAGCTACTTAGAGTTGAGTCAATGAATTTTCCTACCTGGGCTGGTTTTCTACTGTGATCCTCACATTTTAGCCTCCTGAGTGGCTACCATCATAGGTGTGTGCCACCTATGCTTGGATCATTTTAAACTCTGAAATTGGCTCTTCTAACTTCTCTACATTTATTTATTTTATTCCTTTTTGTGTGTTGGTCCTGAAGTTAATATCAAGGTCTGAATGCTGTCCCAGAAATTATTTTCTCATTTCTGCCATTGGAGCCACAGCTCAATCACCAGGTTTTATTTTTCATCCTTTTGGTGATTAATTGGAAATAAGAATCTCATGTAAAGCCCAGCAAGACACAGGAGGCTGAAATCTGAGGATTGAAGTTGAAGCCATCCTGGACAGGAAAGTGCATGAGTCTCTTCTCATCAACTAACTACAAAGCCTCTAGGAGTGGTAGAGCTGCTACACAAATTAAAGCCACAGTTTGGCATTCACAGTATAAAAGCTCCATGGACTTTCCTGTTTGGACTGGACTTAAAATGTATCTTCAGACTTCAGCTTTCTGAATAGTTAAAATAATAAGCAGGAACCACTAGCCCCAGGCTTATTTTTAAATCTCAAATGGTCATTTCTTCTCTCAGTTTTGTCTTTGGTCGACTTTGGGCTGAATTATGGACCAGGGAACTGTTTCCCAGGTTTTTCACCAAATTTCAGTAGTTTATAACTACTCTCACACCTTCATTTCCACCTTTTGCTGGGTAGTGGGGGAAAAGAATTTCAATGACTTTTCTGTCCAGGTTGGCTTTGAGCTGTGATCCACATATTTCATCTTTCTGAGTAGCTATGAATATACACATAAACCAACAACCCATGGCTCACTTTGAAACCAATAATTTCACTTTCTCCCATCTTTTATAATTTATGCACTTTTTTTCTTTATTTTTGTAAGTGTCTGTGCTAGGCCATCAGCACCAGGGCATGTGTGCTGTCCCAGAGCTTTCTGTTTAAGGCTAGAACTCTACCATATGTGCCAGAGCACAGCTAGTGGCATATTTTTGGAGACAAATGAGACATGAGAGTCTCATAGATTCTCCTACCTGGGCTTGCCTTCAACTGTGATCCTAAGATTTCATCCTCCTGAGTAGCTGATAGATCATCAGTGAGCAACCAATGCTTGGTTTATTTAAACCTCTGTCATTGGATCTTCCTTCTGCACTTCTCCCCTCTTTTCTTTAATTCTTCTGTGATTGTCCTGGGGATTGAACTCAGGGCCTGGTTGCTGTCCCAGAAATTGATTGCCCAGTTCTGCCACTTGTGCCATAACTCCATTCCCAGTTTCTTTTCTTTTCTTTTTGACAATTAATTGGAGATAAGAGTCTGAGAAAAAGCCTAGCATAAATCAAGCCAGCCTGGGAAGGAAAGTCCATGAGACAATGACCTCCAATTAACCACTGATTAGCTGGGAATGGTAGAACTCTATCCTTGAACAAAGCAGCACAAGTTCAAGGATGGCACACACAAGCCGCAAGATGGCACACAGATGCAAACACACAGAGAAAATCTCATGGATTTTCTTGCTTTTGTTAACTTTAAACTGATCCTCATATTTCAGTTTCTCTTCTTCCACTGTCCTTTTTATTTATTGTTTTTTTGTAATTTTTAGGGGTCATGCAGCTTGACCTCTGGCTCTGGGAATTATTTCTTAGCTTTTTAACTAAAAGCTGCTGCTTTACCACCTCAGTTGCAGTTCAGGGCTTTGTGCTAGTTAGCTGGGATAAGCATCTCAAGCACATTCCTGCTCATGCTGACTTGATACCACAATCCTCAGATGTCAGTTTCTTATGTAGTTAGGATTATACACAGGACCAACAACCCTTGTGTCATTTTAAAACTTTAATATATGCTTACCTCTACCTACTGTTGTTTACTTTTTATTTTTTACATGTGTGTGCTGTTCCTGGGCCTACAAATTGGGGCTCATATTCTGTCTCAGAAGTTTTTATTCAAGGTTATCCTCTATTACATGAGACATACCATAACTTTTGGGCCCTTTTTGGTGGGGGGAAGATTAATTACAGACAAGATTTTCGTGGACTCTTCTGCCAGAGCTGGCCATGAACCATCATCCTCAGCTATAAGCCACTTGAATAACTAGTAAAACATGTATCAGCCACAAATGCTTGATTTATTTAAGACTTTGTCACTCACTCTTCCTTGGTTACTTATACTCTTCTTTATTTCTTCTGTGCATGTCCTGAGGCTTGAACTAAGGGTTTAGGTGCAATCCCAGAAAATATTTGCCCAGTTCTGCCACTTAAGCCAAAGCTCAACTTACAGCTGAATCAGGTGGCTGAAATCTGAGGACCATGTTTCAAAGCAGCCTGCACAGGAAATCCATGACACTCTTATCTCCCATGCACCACCCAAAATCTGGGAATGCTAGAACACAAACACACACACATCACACATACAAACACACACACATACAAACATACAACACACATGCACATACACATACACCCAAAGTCTCCTGGACTTTGCTTCTTGGGCTGGCCTTGAAACTTGATCCTCATATTTCTGCCTCATGAGAAGGCCTAGAGCCATGATCAACAAGCACCAGGTTTATGTTTAAATTTACAATTGGCCTTTCTTCTCTTCTCCTACAATTTTTTAGCACCAGGAATTAATCTCTGGGTCAGCATACAGGTTTTTTTTTTTTTTTTGTTTTTTTTTTTTTTTTTTTTTTTTTTTTAGCTTTTCCGCCAAATACAGTGCTTTACAACTACAATCATATCTACACTGGGTAGATGGGGGTAAGAGTTGCATTTACATTCTTGCCCAGTCTAGCTTTGAACCTTGATCAACTAGGAATACACATATGAACAAAAACCCATGCTCATTTTGAAACTTTACTTTTCTCTTTTCCCATCATTTTTAGTTTGTGCTTTTTTGTTTTTTGAAATGTGTGTAGAGGACTTCAACTTAGGGCTTAGGTGCTGTTCCAAGATTTCTGTTTGAGACTACCACTCAACAGCATGAGCCAAAGTACATATTGTAGCTTATTTTTGGTGGCAAATTATATATATATGACTCTCCTGCCTGGGATGGTCATGAACCGTGATCCTTAGATATCATCCTCCTGAGTACCTCGTATAGCATGTGTTATACCAAAATTACTTCTCAAAAATAAAAGAAAGGAAAAGGAAAAAGATGAAAGGGAGAATAAACCATTCCAACCAAATATTTCATGGGCAATTTTGTCAAAGAAAATACCTTCTTTTTTTTTTTCCTTATTGGCAGGTGTCAAACCCGCAATATTGCCCATTGTAAACAAGTCCTTTACTACTTGAGTATGTCCCAAGCCTTTTTATTCACATGGTGTTTTGTAGTTTGTTGGGTTGGTAGTTTTTATTTTGTTTTTTTTTTTCTTTTTCTTTTTATTTTTTGCAAGGATAGACCATGTTTAGCTAAGGTTAGTCTTCTACTTGTGATCCTCCTGTTTTCATCTCCTGAGTAGCTGAAATAATTGGTATATACCACCTCACCCAATGTAGCTCTTATTTGACTACTAGAGAAATTTTAAAAAAGAAGAAGCACCTCCTAATTATCTTCATAATCCCCATGACAAAAATGAGAATGTATTTATAGTAATTTTATTCATGAAGAGAAAGGCAAAAAATCCTAAACAAAAGAAATGGGACCATTTATATTTATCCTTTTCCCCTCTTTCCTATGTGTGTGTTTTCCTGAAGATATAACACCGGCTTCACCAATGATAATCAAGTTATTCTAACACCAAGCTGCAACCCCACTTACATAGATAAAATTTAGAAAACCTAATGTAATTTATCACACTGAGAAACGAAGAAATCCCATATATTCATCTGAACAGATGATGATACAAAAGTATTTAATATTTTTAACATTACTGAAAACTCTAAAACTGAAGGAAAATAGCTTTAGCGTATGTAGAATATCTATCAAACTCATACACTGTTTTCTTTATTTAGCTGACGTATTTTTGATGTAATCAAGAGATAAATTTGTTTTCAGTGATGAATAGGATGACACATTTGATGTTTTAACGAAGTAGAAGAAGATGAAGAAGAAGAAGAAGAAAAAGAAGAAGAAGAAGAAGAAGAAGAAGAAGAAGAAGAAGAAGAAGAAGAAGAAGAAGAAGAAGAAGAAGAAGAAGAAGAAGAAGAAGAAGAAGAAGACGAAGAAGAAGAAGAAGAAGAAGAAGAAGAAGAAGAAGAAGAAGAAGAAGAAGAAGAAGAAGAAGAAGAAGAAGAAGAAGAAGAAGAAGAAGAAAGAAAGAAAGAAAGAAAGAAGGAGGAGGAGGAGGAGGAGGAAGGAGGAGGAGGAGGAAGGGGGAAGAGGAGGAGGAGGAGGAGGAGAAGGAGGAGGAGGAGAAAGGAGCAGAAGGAGAAAGGAGGAGAAGGAGGAGGAGCTGGAGGAGGAGCTGGAGGAGGAGGAGGAGGAGGAGAAGGAGGAGGAGGAGGAGGAGGAGGAGGAGGAGGAGGAGGAGGAGGAGGAGGAGGAGGAGGAGGAGGAGGAGGAGGAGGAGAAGAAGAAGAAGAAGAAGAAGAAGAAGAAGAAGAAGAAGAAGAAGAAGAAGAAGAAGAAGATCACAATGGAAGGAAAACACTAATTTGTAAGCAAGATGACATGGTAGTCTTCATAAAAATTCAAACATGTTTACAGGTATACACTAATGACTTTTCAGTAAGTTGGTTTAACATGAAGTCAACCAATGAAGAAATAAAAAAAAATCTCTGCAAGGAATTTGTAGCTCAGTGGCAGAATATTTGCCTATTATATGTGAAGGGACCTTGATAAATCTCATGCAAAATTCAAAACAGAACAAAAATTAAAAAAAAAATAATGAAGGAAGGACAATAACGCACAGGGTTTGGGGCAAGTAAGTGGTTTACTTCCAAAATAGAAGTAGCAGCAGATGATTTTAGTGGCACATACTTGGAATCCAAACTTCCATTTCTTTGGTGGTTCAAATGTTCAAGGCCAATCAGCTAAAAAGCACAACAAATAAACAGGAGGACGAGGAGGACCATGAGAGAAGAAAAAAATAGAGATCTGAAACAAATTAAACTTCATATGGATGGTGGAAAAAAGTCTGTCAACTATATTGTTTTCTTTAAAATAAGTTTCTACCTTTTACACCATATGAGGACACAGCAACAATTGAGCACATTAAAACTGGTGAAGCCGACCTCTCTGTACCTTGAATTTTCTAGGTTCTAGGTCTTGTCCTTCAGAGTATCTGTTGACTACAAATAACTTGCTCTAAGCTATTGGACCTGGTCTTAAGGAGTTTTGTTATAGCATCACAATGGAATTGAAACACCCAGATACACCTTTTTCCCTAAAGGAAATACTCTTCCTGTAGCTGTAGGAAAGACGGATGTATTTGATAGTCAGAGAGTTCAAGCTGAGGGCCTCCAATTTGCTAGGCAGTGGTTCAACCATATAAGTCCCCTACTCCAGCCCTTTTCCTTCACTTTGAACATATCAACAAACTGCCTTATGTATTTCAAGCTTTCTGCTGTTGACTATCTGATAAGAAACTATCATAGGTATGATGAGGCTCTATTTTCTCTCACTCTTATAGATGTTAGTAACCCAATCCATGGTGCTGTATGGCATAGGGCATTTTGATACATTATCAGAAGATTCTGAAGCGATACCATTATTCTTTTGACACCAGTCACTCCAGGTTTAAACAAAAAAGTTATTGAATATCTTCAGTAAATTGAAGAGGTCTTTAAAAGCCAAAAGTTAGAGCAGCTTTTCAGATTATGAATGATATGTAGCATCCTACTGGATTTAATTTCTAAGTGAGAAAACAGCAGCTTGCATGACCTAACCTAAGCCAAAAACATTCTTGGTCTTAGTTTCTTTGCATTTTAATATAAATAACAAAAGTGCCAGTTTATTGATGTATAAGAGGACTCTTCATATTTAAATATTGTCAAAATTCACTGAGTTGAATAGAAAACATGCTTAATTTATATTAAAGTAGTAATGTGTTATCATTAATACATGGATCTATTGTATTAGTAAATACTGAAAAGGAAAAACTTATTTCTACGAAGGATTCATTTTGGCAATAGTCATTTTATAGGAGGCTAATACTACCTACCTTCTTTCAACCACATGCTATTGTTGAGTGTGATATTGTTTTAGCTCTACTCAAGACCTATGGGGCTCATGTTGTATTTCATTAAGAAAACACCAAAAAAGCCGGAAGTGCAGATGTGACTCCAGTGCTTGAGCAGTAGCCTTTAGCTGAAGAGCTGAGGGACAGCGCCCAGGCCCAGAATTCAGGCCCCACGACTGACCAAAAAGAAAAAGAAAAAGAAAACACCAAAGTGCATAACGATCTTATAACTTTTTAAAGACCAGAAATGACCTTTGTGTGGTCCTAACAATAACTCAAGTCCATAAAAAAAAAGGACTTTAATATTATTTTAAGCTGGTGTGCAAGGGGGTTATAACTAAACAAATATGGACATCTCATATGCCTTAATTACTTCTTTGAATTATTGTCAAGTAAAAAATATCTGGATCCACTTTACTGAACTTTTCCAATTGGACACTCTGTCATGTGCCCCTTTCTTCTAGAAATACGTAGGAATCTATTTTGTTTTTTGATTGTTGGAGCAAGCTCCAAAACCTACACATGTGGTGAATGGAAGCCACTGGTGGGTATATGTTTGGTTCCTGAACATGGCCAGTGATCTAGCAGGAGCAGGCCTAAGGACATGGATTGTACTCAAGGACAATGTCTAATGACTGATGTCCCCCTGGGAGCAAACACTAGGACCTGGCAGCCACCAAGGACACAAGGCATTGGCTGATTCCCTTGCACTTCTTGCAACACTGCCATGGCAGCAGCAGTGGCATCCTATTCTACCCTCGCATCCCTGTGGAAAGCTTGGCAATAGTCCTCCAGGCTCAACACTAAAAGAGCCAGTGGGCTCATGCCAAGCTGTGATTGGTCTATTTCAGCAAGTGTAAACAGTCTCGGCAGTGTATTACAGTGCTGGAAGTTCTTGGTTACCTGCTTGACTCAGTGCTACGTTGACAATTGTGTGTGTGTGTGTGTGTGTGTGTGTGTGTGTGTGTGTGTGTGTGTGTGTGTAGTTTTGGGGGGGCAGTGGGAACTTTGTGTTGTTTGGGTTTGGGTATTTCCTTTTGGTTATTGCTCTGGGGTTTTTATTTTCTTAGTTAAGTTTAGGTAGATTTACTACTTACCATCCTAGCAGAAAGATGGGAGAACACAGTTAATTATTCTTAAACTCTTTAGAGGAGGAGACCTTAATTGAACAATACATTATGAAGAAGATCACTGGCTATGGCAGGAAGAGATTTTCATTGAATAATACAGTGTGAATGCGCTCGTTGGCTATGGAAGGAGGAGGTTTTCACTGAACAATACAGTATGAAGGAGATCATTTGCTATGGTAGCTATCCATATGTAAATTTGACCTAGCACTACCTCATAAACCTCAAAGTGGTAGTGATGGGAGAGTTCAACAATTGTCAGATCAAAATTGAGATGGATATTATTAAGACTTCCTATCACGCACACATGATTAGGTCATACCAAGTGAGTGAGAAGGATGAACACCAATACTTGGTAATGGAACTGGCCACCCAGAGACCTCCTGAGATAAATGTGAAAATCATAAGTTGCTAAAGCAGACTGTGTGTATTGTGCATTACTTTAATGAAGATAGAAATGAACACGGAGACCTTAAACAAAATAACCTCCTGTTGGATGACAAATGCAATGTGAAGGTCAATGACTTTGGCATGAGCACAAGGATTACCCAAGGGCAGTTGCTGAAGGACATATTTGGTACCTTGATTTTGTCCCTATAAAATATTCCTGCAGGGCTGGGAAGGTGGCTCAGTGGCAGAGCGCTTGACTTGCATGCATGAGGCCCTGGGTTTGATTTCTTAGCACCACATAAGCAGAAAAACAAGCCAGAAGTGGTGCTGTAACTCAAGTAGTAGAGTGCTAGCCTTGAGCTGAAGAGCTGAGGGACAGCTCTCAGGCCCAGAGGTCAGGCCCCACGACTGGAACCCCCCCAAAAAATATTCCTGTATGAAAACTACAATGTCTGCAAAGTAGACATCTGGTGCTTGGGAGTCATCTTTTGTATTTTATGGAGATTGTGAGTTTCCCATTTGAATACATGAATTTTAGCCAGATACAGGTAATTGTCTTGGAGGTCATGTACATTGCTCCATTTACCTGTATCCAAAAGGACAAAATAACATCTTGACACTGTAAACTGCAGACCCAAAGCAGAGGCACAGTATAGAACAAATAATGGAGACTAGCTCACCAAGGTTGAGGAATATTTCCTATGTCTTGGTGAGCCACTATGTAATGAGCTGAACCCTATTATTCTTGCACTCATGTGTGACATGGGTTACAGCCTTTTTGATACCCACAAATCAATATTGGACAGGACGTTCAATGAAATCATGGCCATGTATTTTTTTTTATTAAAAATGACTTAAAGTAGCATGCCAGCAGCAAAATTAAGTCAATGCCTTCAATTGTTCCAGTATGCCCGTCTCCTGTTCCTCTACAATGGAGAACCTGTTTTTCTGCCTGTAATCTGAATTTCAATTGTCCTATGATGACAAACCAACAATACTGAAGAGAATTGCCACTCTTCCATCCATTCTCCTCTGCTTCCTGCAGAAGAACTCCCGTTCCAGCATGATCACACACAATGAATCCATGGTTGCCTTTAGTTCCTCTTTCTTCCTGAGGAACAATGAGAGATGCTGGTAAGAGGAAAAAGCCCTTCCCTTTAGGTAGCTGGACAATAAGATCACAAATTCTATCTCAAATGAGAGACAGGATTGGAGGAGGGTTGCTATCAGGATAGGTACCACTATTTGCAGAACATTATGCCATGTGCAGGCCTAAAAAAACATTCACAGATTACAAAGAAGTTTTTTTTTTCCAGAAAAAGTGTTCAGAGCCCTTTCATAACAAAACAACAGTACCAGTTCTTCAATTCAATTTCACGCTGGGGAATTCCACTTTGAATTCTTATCTACAAACTTGGACACTTCATCTAACAATCATTCATCATTTTGGATGACATTGACAATACCCATTGTTCATATAGGCATTTTAGTACTTTAAATTTTGGAGAAAAAAGGTCTAGGATGGGTCAAAAATTAAGGTTTTCCTTTTTGGTCAAAGATTTACCTTTTTAGACTACAACCCACATAGTATTTAAAGAAAGGATGGATATGGGAGGAAATCGTGCAGTTCTTAGTTGTTTTCAAGTATACTTATTGAATCTTTCAGCTACTGAACCTGCTTAATTTGTGAGGTATACACACACACAAAAACACACACACATACACACATATATATGATAGTATGCATGTATTTCACAAATATATTACATATTAAATATATCATATAATATTTTATATGTAAAATATACACAATTTTGGAGATGGTATTTCATGGAATTCTCCGACTTTGCTTTAAGACAATATTCTCCTCATCTCAGCTTCCTAAGAAGCTAGGATTATAGACCGGGGCTAGGTAAAAAGATTTCCTTTAAAATGCTGCAGAGAACCTGTCTTTAACTACCAAGAAACAGCAAGATACCAAGATAATAGAATGACAAAGTGAAATAGAACACTACATTCACTGGAAAACTTTCAAAATTTATTTTAGACAAAAATTAGAGTCAGTGTTAAGATCGATCCTTGAAAAACATTAATAAAAAATTAAAGACATATATAGATCCCAGTTGGAAGTGTGGAAGTAAGAGGAAGGCCCATCAGTTCAAGGCCTAGTACTGGTCCATAACCATACATTAAATGAAAATTAAATTTGTAAGCTAGAACTTGTTTTTTTTCTGTTGTGTTCAGAGGAATGTCAGCATTATGTGTAAACAGACTGCTATACAAGGAATCCTTCTGGGTCATACAGTAGTTATTACATGGCTCTGTGTAGACATTCAGCTTTCTAATGATTTTCTTACATAAATCAATCAATATTAATTAAGTGCCATGAAGAATGCTAAACCTCAATTTTGTGCCCATCTCCATCCTTGTTCTCCCTATTGCCCAGCAGTTTCTGTCACAGTCAGCATAACTGTAGCTGGCACATGGAACAGACATGGACTCGATGGATCCTAACTGTGATATGATCCCAAATATAGCAAATACCAGAATCAATGAAATCCAAGCAGCTGTTCAAGGTGCCTAGTTGTATGAATGTCATCAGCTTCCAATGGTCTCACCTGTCTCTGCCAGAAGCCTGTTAATGGCCTGTTATCATCAAAGCTCACACTGAAGTTTAACTTCTCAATGTAGCAGTGTCACGAGTTGAAACCTTTAATAGAGGATTCTGTCATAAATGTATTAATGCCATCTCATTAACTCTCAAGGGACTAACATGATCACTGTTAGCAGTTGTAAAAAGCACTGTAAGCCCCTTACTCACTCTCATTCTAGAACATGCCATGATTCCGAGATCCTACATGATGTGATGCACCTAGGGGCCTTGTCCCATGCACTACCATGCTATTTAGAGTTTCCAGCCAACACTATTATGAATGATATAGACCTCTTATTCCTTATGAAGTAAGGAATAAGAAGTATTCCTTATGAAGTAAGGAATAAGAAGTATTCCTTATGAAGTAAGCTTCGGGTTTTTGTTAAATCATGACAAATGGGCTGAGATGCTATAGTTTAATGTCTTTTCCATAGAACTGAGTATAAAACTGAAGGCCTTCCACTTACTAGGCCGATATTTTACCACTTGAGCCCTCCAGGGTTCCAACCCTTTCTTCTTTTACAGTTTGCTTTCCATATAGGGTCTTGTGCTAACTTCACTCAAGCCAGCCTCAGAATCCAATCCTCCTATACCTCTGCCTCTCAGTAGCTGGGATTATGGGCCTGTAAGAGCACACTTTGCCACTTAAGAAGGCACTATTCTTTTGGGGAAAGATGATACAGACCACTGAGTTGCATGTGTGTGTATGTATTCATGGAAATTGGTCATGGTGATTTATTTAGTACTGAAGGTGAATATTCCTGGATGATCTGTATTCTTAATTCCTTTCACACCAAAGAAATTGCTTCTCTGGATGCTAGTGAATCACAGCTGTCATCCTAGCTCCTCAGAATGCTGAGATTTGAGGATCATATTTTGAAGCCAGGTGAACCAGGAAAAGTCCATGACACGCTTATCTTCATTTAAACACCAAAAAATCACAAGTGGAGCTGTGGTTTAAGTAATAGAGTACTAGCCTTGAGGAAGAAAAATAGAAATAACAACTGTGCTCTGATCAAGTTTCAGGACCAGCACCCACACAAAATCTCCAGATAGCACTTGGGCTATTACAATGAGCTTTTGTGCTATTGCAAGACACAATGAGATGTACAAGTCGTTATGTTGAAAAATTAACTTCACAACTTAGGTGAGAGGAGGAGGGGGAGCAGAGGATTCGGTGGGGGGACAGGGGAAGGATGGGAAGGGATGGGAAGAGGAAACAAAGGAGGAGGCTACAATGCTTGATAAGAAATGTACTCAATATCTTGCCCATGTAATTGTAACCCCTCTGTACAGTATTTTCACAGTTGAAAAAAGAGAAAAAAGACACAATTATACATAATGAATTATCTCTACAGGACAGTTGCACTATAAAATTCTAGTATTACTTCATAACATATGTTCTTTCTGGATCATCTTTTTGCCCCATTGTTTCTCTGAGAATGATGTCTTGATTTGGAAATAGAGGTGAAAAATTCAGTGATGAATTTGGCCTCTGGATCCTACCCTCATCCATCATTGACATGTTCTCTCTTTTTATTTTTTGGCAGTCCTGGGGCATAAACTAAGGGTCTGGGGCATAAACTAAGAAGGCTGAGCTTCTTTTTTGCTCAAGGCTAGCACCATCCCACTTGAGCCACAACACCACTTCCAGCTTTTTCTCTTTATGTGGTACTGAGTAATTGAACACTGGGCTTCATGCACGCTAGGCAAGCACTCTACTACCAATCTACATTCCCAAATGTTCTCTTTAAAAAATGTCTTACCTGTTTACCTCTGTCCCATCTCTGCAGGCACTGCCAGTGCTCTTGAACCTATTTGTTTAACTCTTAACTGCCTTTCATTCACTGTAACAGGCAAATTATTTTCTATTCCATTGAAAGAATTATCTTTCACTTTCTGAAACTGCACACTTGATCAGCTAAAATCAAACAACAACTCAATATTACCAGTGTTTGAAATTGAAGACATATAGAATAATCAACAGCTAATAATAAATAGCTAATAATCTACCGAAGTCAATGCACAACAACCCAGATGCTTGCCAAGTCTTTTATTTTTCGCTAACCCTACAATATGCTCTGGTAGATAACAAATTTAAAGTCTACAGATATAATTAGTTCCCACAAGAGTTGGTTATGAGTTACTTCCAAGGAGTGAGTGCAAATTAAGGACTTTCTAGAAGTCAGTAACAGAGTGAATGAAACACTAAGGAGGATATATTTGTCAAGAAATCATGGGAGTATTTAGGAGCTGACAACAGTGGCTGTATGATAGGTGACCAGACAGCAGAAACCACAATCTTAGAGCTAGAGGACATAAATCCTCCCAGGCATCCTTTAAGTTTGGAATAGGTCCACACATTTCATAAGAGACTATAGCCTGGTGGCCCCCTGCTAAAAACTGAGCAACTGCTACAGAAAAACCACACGCAAACTACTAGCCCAAACTTGTAGCCTACAAAAGTTGGTATTCAGTGAGTTAACATTAGATTTCTGGTATCTTGCCACACAACATGACAAAAACATCTCTCAGAATGCTGGTGGCTGACATGTGTAATCCCAGCTACATAGGAATCTGAGATCTGAGGATCAAGATTCAAAGGGATCTCAAGCAGCAATGTCTATGATACTCATATTGACAATAAATAGAAAAAAATACTGGAAATGAGTATGGCACAATACCCTAAGTTGAAGCCCAAGTACCAACATACACACATACACACAAACACACATTGAAAAATGAAAACATTTGTTAAAAACAACCTGGTATTTTCTTTGCTGTGTGTAAAACTTTAACATGTCTTAAACTTTTCCTTGTGCTTGAAGAAATTTATTAAAATTCTATAACTACACAAGTACACAAATGTGTTGACCATACACTTTTTATATACTATATTGCAATTTTTACTGCAAACAGAGGACCTTTCCTACTAATTTAATCTAATTATTGGAGAAACAATCTCATATCTTGATATTTCTCACAATACCTTAGTTGGAATTAAACATAATGTTCTTAATTAATCAAAAGGAAAAACGTACACTATATCTAAAAGGACATTCAAGTGAAATCAATTGATTGCAGCACTTAAAAATATTTTATGCTGGGGCTGGGAAGGTGGCTCAGTGGTAGAGCACTTGCCTTGCATGCCTGAGGCCCTGGGTTCGATTCCTCAGAACCACATTAGCAAAAAGAAGAAAAAAGCCAGAAGTGGCGCTGTGGCTCAAGTGGTAGAGCGCTAGCCTTGAGCTGAAGAGCTGAGGGACAGTGCCCAGGCCCAGAAGTTCAGGCTCCACGACCTGACCCCCAAAAAATATTTTATGCCAAATGACTACAAGATTCTGATTAAAACTGAAAATTTTGAAGTGTTCTCAATTTCTGCTTCATTTAGACAAAGTACTTAAAGATGTCTTTGATTTTCCATAAAGATATCGTATCCAAAAATTTTCTATATTGTAGAAATTAGTTAACTATAGGCTACCTATAAATTCACATAGATGTTTCCCAATTCACTAGAGCAAAAGAACTATAAATTCTGACCTACATCTATAAATATCCCATGAAATTATCTAGAACATTCTACTTTTCTCAGAACAATGAAAGCTGCCAACAAAGTCGCTAATAGTGAGAGAAGAAAAAAGAGCATGTTTGTGATGGCTGAAATTTTACAAAAGACTTATTCGCATATGGGCACACACACAAAGCCATACAATGTTCAAGTTTACCTGGTAAGAAAAAGAACTCACCCCACAGAGAGAGAAAGACAATTGGCAGGAGGAAGATAGACTGAAGAATTATCTGAATGCATATCTTCTCACGTTTCCATCCATTTGCTTTGTGGAGTTTTCCTGGTGTCCCATTTCTCACTAAGTCAGACCTCAGGCATCCCAGCGGAATCACTGGCACCCAGGATTCAGGTAACACCATAACTCTGCTCTCCCTGTGCAAAAATCACCAACTAAATGAAAAAGAAAGCAAAGTGGATTTCAGGGTCACATTAAAAAGAACCACACACACACACACACACAGACACACACACACACACACACACACACACACACACACACACAGAACCACCTGCTTGGGGAGAAAGAAAACGTGTGTGTGTGTTGTGTGTGTGTGTGTGTGTGTGTGTGTGTGTGTGTGTGTGTGTGTGTGTGTGTGTGTGTGTGTGTGGTTTGTGTGTTGGTAGTGGTACTTAAACCCAGGACTTGGGAACTATCCTTTAGGTACTACCCTTTAGCTTTTTTGCTCAAGGCCAGTGCTCTACCACTTGAACCACACTTCACTTTTAGGGTTTTAGTCATGAAGACAAGAGTATCGTAATGTTTCCTACCCAGGCTGGCTTTGAACCTTGATTCTTATATCTCAGCCTCCTAATAGCCAGAATTACATTAATGAATGGCATCTGTGACAGACCAATGTATTGACTTCAAACCCCAATACCAGCCCAAAAACCAAAAGCAAAACTAAACTTTATAGCATATAAATATACTGATATCATATTAAACAAATAGAATGAAATGTGGAGATCTTGGTAAAGGATATCAGAGAATGATTATCATTATTAGTTTTTCTGGCTTAAAAAAACCTAAAATTACTTTCGTAAAAGTAAAATAACTACAGAAACCCCTGGTACCAAGGTATATGTTTCAAATAAAACACCTGTGGAGAACAAACTGAAAATGCAGAGGAAAACTAAGAATTTTAGAATTAAGTGATTGCTACACAGAAAGTATACATGATCATCTGTACCTTCAAACTCTTTCAAATAGGCTACATTACTGACACAAAAACTGTTCTTCTTCTCATTACTTCTCATTTAAAAAACAAGTCTACTTTATTCTCTTTAGGAATGCTTTGAATATTTGATTCACTTTTCCCAAAATGTCACTAAAGAAACTCAGTCTTTCAACAACTCCAAAATTTTTATCTTAGCATTTAAATAATTATGTCACGTATCTTCTTTGGGTTGGGAGTATCAGAACAACTTTTAACTTGTTCTTTTACCTTTGCTGTTTGGAAGGTGTATTTTCACAAAAGAGGACAGGGAAACACTTAGTAGATCACCTGATTTAAATGTAAGTGGCTAAAGCTACCAGGACAATTATGTTTATTGCAGCATTATTTACCATAGCTAAGATATGGAACCAACCCAGTTACTCCTCAGTAGATGAATCTATCAAAACAATGTGATAGACATACATACATATATATATATATATATATATATATATATATATATATATATATATAATGGAATTCTATGCCTCCATCAGAAATACTGATATTGTCCCATTTGTTAGAAAATAGAAAGACTTGGAAAAATTATATTAAGTGAAGTAAGCCAGGAGCTAAGTAACATAGGTCTCATGTTTTTCCTTATTTGCAATAGCTAGTATATATCTTGGACAAGCAGAAGTAGTCAAAAGCTATGTACATATGACCATATAAGATGATGTTAAGCAAAATTAACCCCAAGATAGGACACACGTGGTTTTTTTCTTTCTTGCTATAGTTTTAAAGGTATTTATAATATACTATGTGATTTTTTATTTCTTTGGTATGTTCTTCCCCCATGGTATAACCTCTGTTTTCACTCTGCTGATTCTGGTGCCCTGCATCTTATATATACATTTTTCTAATTTGGGGAGGGGAATGGAAAAAAAACTAAAATGCTTAAATATGGATACCGATTAACCCATTGTAACAATAAGATGTACAAGACACTAAGTCGAAAACGAACTTTACAACTTTGCGCGTGGGGGAGGGAATGGAAGAATTAGGAAGGTGGGTAGGGAAAGGATGGTAAGGGATAAACAATGGAGGGGATAAAAATGCTCCGTAGGAAATGTAGTCATTACCTTACTCATGTATCTGTAATCCCTCTGTACAGTATCTTTACAATAAAAATATATTTTACTAAAAGAAAAACAATAAATTTAAGTGCTAACTTACTCAAGCGGCTGAGATCTGAGGACAATGGTTTAAAACCAGCTCAGGCAGGAAAGATAGAGACTCTTATCTCTAACTGAAAACCAAAAAGCTGGAAGATGTGACTCAAGTGGGAAGGTGCTAACCTTGAATAAGCAAAAATCGGGGGTGGGGACAGAGGACACCACACAGGGCCTAACTTCAAACCCAGTGACCACCACACATATACACAAAATTCTAACTAACAGCAATTCATATATACATCATCTGAACTGCCTAATTGGAAATATGCATAAGAATCTAAAAATATTTCATTTTAAGAAATACATTTTAATACGTTTTTACTGTAAAAATACTGTATATAGGTGTTACAGTTACATGAGCAAGAAAATGAGTACATTTCCTATCAAGCGTTGTTGCTTCCTTCTTTGTTTTTCCCCTACCATCCCTTCCCTTCCACCTCTACAACTACACTCCTCCTCCCTCCCCCACCTAAATTGTAAAGTTCGTTTTTCTACATAGTGTCTTGTACATCTCATTATTACAATGGATCAACCTGAATCACTATTTAAGCATTTTGTTTTTTTCCTCCCCTCCCAGGGCACTGGCATCAAATACAGTGAAAATAGGGGTAATACTGTAGGGAAGGAGCATACAAAGAAACAAAAAAATCACATGGTACATTATAAATATGTTAGAAAAAATCGCAAGGGAATAAAACAACCTTTGTCGCTATCTTGGGGTCTTAACACGTCTTATCTGGTCATAAGAAATACATTAAAAAAAAAAGAAATACATCAACACAAATTTTTATATTTGCAAAATCCACTATTATTTGGGAACATGACATAATGTTTGAAAACTAAGCAAATAAAGGTTGATCCAAATATACATATACCTCTTTCAATTGCACACTTGTAATTTTCCCTTGGATTTTAAGAACAAGATAGTGTTGTTTACATCCTAATGAAAACCAGATGACCCAACTAGTCACAAACACGTCAAGATAACAAACAAGAAATGTGTAAGAACTATTTTTTTGGAATCCTTGCTGAATGGTCTAATTTTCGATTTCATTGTAATTTCCCTTTCAGTACAATATGTAATTGGGAATTACAGAATTCCAACCTGTAAGTTTAATGTTCGGGATTTTGTGTTTCTCTCTCTCTCTCTCTCTCTCTCTCTCTCTCTCTCTCTCTCTCTCTCTCTCTCTCTCTCTCTAGGATTGTGCCCATAAACACTAAAGCATTATTTCTATAGTTTTGTAGTGTCATATATATATATTTTTCTGAATAGAAAAATTAATAAACTATGTTCAATAAGAGATCCAAATGAGTTTTGTTATGTATTTGATCACCAAGGACTTCAATTATGCAAAAATATTTGGTACATTACATATATTTATACCCATGTAACTGCTGCTGTTTACAAGTATTCTGTAGTTTTTCCCAACATTTTCAATCATGGTTAGAAATTGTACATAGTTGCCAAGCACTAGTGGGTCACGCCTATAATCCTAGCTACTCATGAGGCTGAGAGAAAAGATTGCGGTTCAAAACCAGCCCATGCAGTAAAGTCCATGAGACTCTTATCTGCAATTAACCACCTGAAAACCAGAAGTGGCACTGTGGTTCAAGTTGTAGAGCACCAGCCTTAAGCTGAATCGCTGAGGGACAGTGCCTTCATCCAGAGTTCAAGCCCCAAGACCATAAAAACAAAAACAAACACAAAATTTCTTTAATATGGTCAAAACAGAGATAATAATTCTGGGAATATATTGGCTGGCATAGTTAATTCTTCCTTAAGCAAAAGTAATTTGTGTTTGGATTTAGAAACCCTATTATTAGATCATTTTTCCATAATATCATTTTGGTGCAAGTTAAAGTGTTTGGCCTAAAAAAAGGAAGCTTTGTGATTGTTATGTAAATTTGTCATAAAGCATCACTGCAACTGAAGAGTGATATCTTTTTTGGTGAAGTTCTTCACATGACTCAATGATTAAGTCGTCTAAGAT